>NC_142171.1:29459304-29524319 GCF_029865625.1 Vigna umbellata | reverse complement strand
TTTTTCCTCTTGTCCTTTCTTCACAAAACCTTCTGGTTGCAGAACATAGACATTTTCCTTAAGCTCCCCATGTAGGAAAGCACTCTTCACATCCAATTGAAACACTTCCCAGCTATATTGAGCAGCTGTAGCCAAAATTACTCGAACTGTGTCAAGCCGAGCCACTGGTGCAAACACTTCAGTATAATCAATACCATGTCGCTGTGCATAACCTTTAGCGACAAGCCTTGCTTTGTATTTCTCCACTTGTCCCTTTGCGTTCAGTTTTGTCTTAAACACCCATTTAACTCCAATAGGTGTAACTCCGTGAGGTAATACAGTGAGTTCCCATGTGTGATTCTGTTCTATTGCCTCCATTTCACTTGTCATAGCCTCTCTCCAATGTTTACTAACCACAGCCTCTGTGAAGGTAACTGGATCACTATCTATCATTGCATTGAAGCAATCTTCTTCGGGAAGACCAGTTTCATAGTCTTCTAACCATCTTGGTCGTCTCCTTGTACGGACACCCCTCCCTGGAGCAGATGAAATACTACTCTCTGTACCAATCTCAACCTCTGCACCAGTCTCAACCTCTGCACCAATCTCAACCTCTGCACCAGTCTCAGTGTTGTCTTCTACCTCATTCCTACCATCGGCATCTTCATAGTGAAGATCAAGTTGTTGTGTCGTTGTCTCTAAAGTACTCCAGTTCCAACCTTTTTCTTCCGCAAACACCACATCTCTACTGATAATAATGGATTTGGAAATTGGATCATATAACTTCCAAGCCTTTGATTCATCACTGACTCCCAAGAAAATGCATGGTCTGCTTTTGTCATCCAATTTAGTCCGCTTCTGATTTGGTATATGCACATGTGCAAGGCAGCCAAAAATTTTAAAATATTCCACCACAGGCTTCACACCGCTCCAGGCCTCCTCTGGAGTCGTATTTTCTACTGCTGCAGTTGGGCTCCGATTCTGAATGTGCACACACCACTTCACAGCATCCGGCCAAAACATTTTGGGAACCTGTTTTCCAGACAATACAGCTCGCACAGCGTTCATAATTGTTCTATTTTTCCGTTCAGCGACACCATTCTGTTGGGGAGTGTAGGAGGTGGTCAGTTGTCGACGTATGCCTTGTGAGTGACAAAACTCGTCAAAGGTGTTGGACAGGAATTCACCTCCTCTATCTGTCCTGAGACAAGATATACGCGTACCTAACTCCGACTCAACACGAGCTTTAAACTTTTTAAACATATCAAAAGCTTCTGATTTTTCATGTAAAAAATACACCCAAGTCTTACGAGTAAAATCATCAATGAAGGTCAAAAAATAGCGCTTACCACTATGTGAAGTTGGATGGATAGGACCACAAATGTCTGAGTGAATCAGCTGAAGTTGTCTAGATGCTCTCCAGGTGCTTTGACTAGGAAACGAATTTCTGGACTGTTTCCCAATTAAACATGTAGAACATGAATTTACTTGAAACTCCAACGTTGGCAGTCCAACCACCATCCCTTTGCAGGCCAACATATTCAATGCCTTATAATTAAGATGTCCAAATCTGCAGTGCCACAGGAAAGCTTCTTTTTCTGAGACTGTTTTTGTTTGCAAGCATACTGGTTGTTTTGACACTAAGGAAGCTGTCACATAAAACATCCTGTTTCCACTCATATTAGTTTGCATAATCAATCCTCTTGTGGCATGAAACACTTTGCATGTGCCATCTGAAATCAAAATGGTTAGACCTTTTTCTTGCAATTGTCCTAAGCTGAGTAAGTTGTTTTTCAACTCGGGAATGTAGTATACATCAGTCAAGACCTGAGAAATGCCATTAATTTGCATTCGAATACTCCCCTTAGCTACTACTTTCATGTGCATATCATTCCCAAGCTTCACAGTTCTGCTGGACTCTTCCTCCAAATTTACAAACCACAATTTATTGCCTGTCATGTGGTTGCTGCAGCCAGAATCAAAGTACCATTTGTCTTCTACATTTTGGGAGTCCTCCTCATGTGCCATTAATAAGAGCTCTTCCTCTTCATCATCTATTTCTACATAATTTGCCTTCTTGTCCCAATCTGGACACTCGTATTGAAAGTGTCCCAATTTGTGACACTTAAAGCATTCAACAGTGGCTCTATTGAATGATTGTCGACCTCTCCCTCTGCCACGACCACCTCTGAATGTACCCCTGCCTCTTCCTCTTTGAGGGCGATCATCATGATTGTTTCTACTTGAAGCTTCCTCATGTGTTGCCTTTAACACCTGCTCCTCTTCCTGCGATCCTTGCATCCGCTGCTCATGTACAAGGAGACTCCCATGCAGCTCATCAATAGACAAAATGCTTGTATCATTTGATTCTTCAATTGCACAGACTACATAACTGAATTTTGGGGTGAGTGAGCGCAAGATCTTACTCACCACAGTGCTGGACTCCATTACCTCGCCATTCGATCGCATTTTACTCACCACAGTCATAATGCGACCAAAAAAGCTGTCTACTTTCTCCCCATCTTTCATGGTGAGTAATTCAAATTCTCTTCGTAGTGCTTGAAGTTGTGCACGCTTCACCCGTGTAGAGCCTTGATATTTCTGACGCATAGATGTCCAAATGGATTTGGATGTGCTTTTGTCAAGGATAGTCTCCAAAATTGAGCGATCAATAGATTGAAAGAGAAAATTTTTCACTCTCAAATCTTTAAGTTTAGCCTCCTGAAGCATTTTCTGCTGGGTCTCACTGTTGGGTCCTGTACTAAGAACAGGTGTTGGAATACCATCCTCCACCAAGCTCCAGAGCTCCTTGCTCCGAAGAAAATTTTCCATCGTCATGGACCAAAAATCATAATGTCCATCAAACCTTGGGATAGAAGGTTGGACGAATTGTTCAGGAGTTGTCATTTTGAAGTAATCACAGATATTCAACACTCTGCCTCTCTTGTTTGGTGCTCTCGGTCCTTGGATTATCAGTCCCCTTACAGCTCTTGATACCTAATGTGAAATCTTAAACAGAGAGACTCTAAGATTTAGAAGAAGAACTGGAAATGTTCACTCTCATTTATTAGCAAAGTTTATACGACTATATATAGTCGTTACAGTAAAATAAAACTGACATAAACCACATTTACATGCCTAGATGTGATCCCTAAAATCAAGGAACTAATTGACTTATTCTTCCTAAATAATAGGAGTTGAGAAACTAAACAGAAACAAATAAGAATAACCGTTGCAGACTTAACATTCCCTCCCTTAAACCAATGCATCTATACTAGTTACACCAAGCAAGTTTCTCAACTTCTCAAACTGCTCCAGCTTTAGTGGTTTTGTCATGATATCTGCAAGTTGATCCTGAGAGTTACAAAAACTGAGTTGCACTTCCCCATTATTAACTAAATCCCGAAGAAAATGAAATCTCACATCAATATGTTTGCTCTTTCGATGAAATACCGGATGTTTGGATAGTTGTATAGCAGAACTGTTATCACACATAATTTTAATCCCAGATTCATCTTTAATTCCAATCTGCTTGAGTATTCTTCTAAGCCAAATACATTGGCAAGCACAGAGGGCTGCTGCCATGTATTCAGCCTCTGTTGTAGACAATGCTACCACAGTTTGTTTTTTTGAAGCCCAAGACACCGCTCCTGTACCCATCATAAATATAAAACCAGATGTGCTCCGTCGATCAGCTAAATCACCCGCATAATCACTGTCCGTGAAGGCTAGTAATTTTGGATCACCACTCTCTTTTCTGTACCAAATCCCAAAATTTGTTGTGCCTTTCACGTACCTTAAAATTCTTTTTGCAGCAAGCCAATGTGTTGAGGTGGGACTGGTCATAAATCTGCTAATCAAACTTACTGTATACATCAAATCAGGCCTTGTAACAGTTAAATACATCAAGCTGCCAACTAGTTGCTTATATAGAGTTTCGTCAACTTTCATTCCTTCTGTTTCTATTGACAGTTTTGTTCCTAGCACCATTGGATTTTTTACTGCGTTGCTATCCAGCATTCCAAATCTTGACAGTACCTCCCGTGCATATCTCCTTTGGCAGATAAATATGCCATTGGAGTTTTGCTGAACTTCAATGCCAAGAAAATGGCTCATCCTACCCAAATCAGTCATAGCAAATTGCTGCATCATAGAATGTTTAAACTGCTCACACATGAATCTATCATTACCAGTGAATATTAAGTCATCCACATAGAGACTAACTATTAGGATTTTGTTGTCTTGTGACTTAGTGAACAATGTGTGTTCACTAGAGCATTTTTCAAATTGTTCCTGGGTGAAGTAAGCTTCAATCTTATTGTACCAGGCCCGGGGTGCCTGTTTAAGACCATATAATGCTTTCTTGAGCCGATAAACTTTTTCCTCTTGTCCTTTCTTCACAAAACCTTCTGGTTGCAGAACATAGACATTTTCCTTAAGCTCCCCATGTAGGAAAGCACTCTTCACATCCAATTGAAACACTTCCCAGCTATATTGAGCAGCTGTAGCCAAAATTACTCGAACTGTGTCAAGCCGAGCCACTGGTGCAAACACTTCAGTATAATCAATACCATGTCGCTGTGCATAACCTTTAGCGACAAGCCTTGCTTTGTATTTCTCCACTTGTCCCTTTGCGTTCAGTTTTGTCTTAAACACCCATTTAACTCCAATAGGTGTAACTCCGTGAGGTAATACAGTGAGTTCCCATGTGTGATTCTGTTCTATTGCCTCCATTTCACTTGTCATAGCCTCTCTCCAATGTTTACTAACCACAGCCTCTGTGAAGGTAACTGGATCACTATCTATCATTGCATTGAAGCAATCTTCTTCGGGAAGACCAGTTTCATAGTCTTCTAACCATCTTGGTCGTCTCCTTGTACGGACACCCCTCCCTGGAGCAGATGAAATACTACTCTCTGTACCAATCTCAACCTCTGCACCAGTCTCAACCTCTGCACCAATCTCAACCTCTGCACCAGTCTCAGTGTTGTCTTCTACCTCATTCCTACCATCGGCATCTTCATAGTGAAGATCAAGTTGTTGTGTCGTTGTCTCTAAAGTACTCCAGTTCCAACCTTTTTCTTCCGCAAACACCACATCTCTACTGATAATAATGGATTTGGAAATTGGATCATATAACTTCCAAGCCTTTGATTCATCACTGACTCCCAAGAAAATGCATGGTCTGCTTTTGTCATCCAATTTAGTCCGCTTCTGATTTGGTATATGCACATGTGCAAGGCAGCCAAAAATTTTAAAATATTCCACCACAGGCTTCACACCGCTCCAGGCCTCCTCTGGAGTCGTATTTTCTACTGCTGCAGTTGGGCTCCGATTCTGAATGTGCACACACCACTTCACAGCATCCGGCCAAAACATTTTGGGAACCTGTTTTCCAGACAATACAGCTCGCACAGCGTTCATAATTGTTCTATTTTTCCGTTCAGCGACACCATTCTGTTGGGGAGTGTAGGAGGTGGTCAGTTGTCGACGTATGCCTTGTGAGTGACAAAACTCGTCAAAGGTGTTGGACAGGAATTCACCTCCTCTATCTGTCCTGAGACAAGATATACGCGTACCTAACTCCGACTCAACACGAGCTTTAAACTTTTTAAACATATCAAAAGCTTCTGATTTTTCATGTAAAAAATACACCCAAGTCTTACGAGTAAAATCATCAATGAAGGTCAAAAAATAGCGCTTACCACTATGTGAAGTTGGATGGATAGGACCACAAATGTCTGAGTGAATCAGCTGAAGTTGTCTAGATGCTCTCCAGGTGCTTTGACTAGGAAACGAATTTCTGGACTGTTTCCCAATTAAACATGTAGAACATGAATTTACTTGAAACTCCAACGTTGGCAGTCCAACCACCATCCCTTTGCAGGCCAACATATTCAATGCCTTATAATTAAGATGTCCAAATCTGCAGTGCCACAGGAAAGCTTCTTTTTCTGAGACTGTTTTTGTTTGCAAGCATACTGGTTGTTTTGACACTAAGGAAGCTGTCACATAAAACATCCTGTTTCCACTCATATTAGTTTGCATAATCAATCCTCTTGTGGCATGAAACACTTTGCATGTGCCATCTGAAATCAAAATGGTTAGACCTTTTTCTTGCAATTGTCCTAAGCTGAGTAAGTTGTTTTTCAACTCGGGAATGTAGTATACATCAGTCAAGACCTGAGAAATGCCATTAATTTGCATTCGAATACTCCCCTTAGCTACTACTTTCATGTGCATATCATTCCCAAGCTTCACAGTTCTGCTGGACTCTTCCTCCAAATTTACAAACCACAATTTATTGCCTGTCATGTGGTTGCTGCAGCCAGAATCAAAGTACCATTTGTCTTCTACATTTTGGGAGTCCTCCTCATGTGCCATTAATAAGAGCTCTTCCTCTTCATCATCTATTTCTACATAATTTGCCTTCTTGTCCCAATCTGGACACTCGTATTGAAAGTGTCCCAATTTGTGACACTTAAAGCATTCAACAGTGGCTCTATTGAATGATTGTCGACCTCTCCCTCTGCCACGACCACCTCTGAATGTACCCCTGCCTCTTCCTCTTTGAGGGCGATCATCATGATTGTTTCTACTTGAAGCTTCCTCATGTGTTGCCTTTAACACCTGCTCCTCTTCCTGCGATCCTTGCATCCGCTGCTCATGTACAAGGAGACTCCCATGCAGCTCATCAATAGACAAAATGCTTGTATCATTTGATTCTTCAATTGCACAGACTACATAACTGAATTTTGGGGTGAGTGAGCGCAAGATCTTACTCACCACAGTGCTGGACTCCATTACCTCGCCATTCGATCGCATTTTACTCACCACAGTCATAATGCGACCAAAAAAGCTGTCTACTTTCTCCCCATCTTTCATGGTGAGTAATTCAAATTCTCTTCGTAGTGCTTGAAGTTGTGCACGCTTCACCCGTGTAGAGCCTTGATATTTCTGACGCATAGATGTCCAAATGGATTTGGATGTGCTTTTGTCAAGGATAGTCTCCAAAATTGAGCGATCAATAGATTGAAAGAGAAAATTTTTCACTCTCAAATCTTTAAGTTTAGCCTCCTGAAGCATTTTCTGCTGGGTCTCACTGTTGGGTCCTGTACTAAGAACAGGTGTTGGAATACCATCCTCCACCAAGCTCCAGAGCTCCTTGCTCCGAAGAAAATTTTCCATCGTCATGGACCAAAAATCATAATGTCCATCAAACCTTGGGATAGAAGGTTGGACGAATTGTTCAGGAGTTGTCATTTTGAAGTAATCACAGATATTCAACACTCTGCCTCTCTTGTTTGGTGCTCTCGGTCCTTGGATTATCAGTCCCCTTACAGCTCTTGATACCTAATGTGAAATCTTAAACAGAGAGACTCTAAGATTTAGAAGAAGAACTGGAAATGTTCACTCTCATTTATTAGCAAAGTTTATACGACTATATATAGTCGTTACAGTAAAATAAAACTGACATAAACCACATTTACATGCCTAGATGTGATCCCTAAAATCAAGGAACTAATTGACTTATTCTTCCTAAATAATAGGAGTTGAGAAACTAAACAGAAACAAATAAGAATAACCGTTGCAGACTTAACATTCCCTCCCTTAAACCAATGCATCTATACTAGTTACACCAAGCAAGTTTCTCAACTTCTCAAACTGCTCCAGCTTTAGTGGTTTTGTCATGATATCTGCAAGTTGATCCTGAGAGTTACAAAAACTGAGTTGCACTTCCCCATTATTAACTAAATCCCGAAGAAAATGAAATCTCACATCAATATGTTTGCTCTTTCGATGAAATACCGGATGTTTGGATAGTTGTATAGCAGAACTGTTATCACACATAATTTTAATCCCAGATTCATCTTTAATTCCAATCTGCTTGAGTATTCTTCTAAGCCAAATACATTGGCAAGCACAGAGGGCTGCTGCCATGTATTCAGCCTCTGTTGTAGACAATGCTACCACAGTTTGTTTTTTTGAAGCCCAAGACACCGCTCCTGTACCCATCATAAATATAAAACCAGATGTGCTCCGTCGATCAGCTAAATCACCCGCATAATCACTGTCCGTGAAGGCTAGTAATTTTGGATCACCACTCTCTTTTCTGTACCAAATCCCAAAATTTGTTGTGCCTTTCACGTACCTTAAAATTCTTTTTGCAGCAAGCCAATGTGTTGAGGTGGGACTGGTCATAAATCTGCTAATCAAACTTACTGTATACATCAAATCAGGCCTTGTAACAGTTAAATACATCAAGCTGCCAACTAGTTGCTTATATAGAGTTTCGTCAACTTTCATTCCTTCTGTTTCTATTGACAGTTTTGTTCCTAGCACCATTGGATTTTTTACTGCGTTGCTATCCAGCATTCCAAATCTTGACAGTACCTCCCGTGCATATCTCCTTTGGCAGATAAATATGCCATTGGAGTTTTGCTGAACTTCAATGCCAAGAAAATGGCTCATCCTACCCAAATCAGTCATAGCAAATTGCTGCATCATAGAATGTTTAAACTGCTCACACATGAATCTATCATTACCAGTGAATATTAAGTCATCCACATAGAGACTAACTATTAGGATTTTGTTGTCTTGTGACTTAGTGAACAATGTGTGTTCACTAGAGCATTTTTCAAATTGTTCCTGGGTGAAGTAAGCTTCAATCTTATTGTACCAGGCCCGGGGTGCCTGTTTAAGACCATATAATGCTTTCTTGAGCCGATAAACTTTTTCCTCTTGTCCTTTCTTCACAAAACCTTCTGGTTGCAGAACATAGACATTTTCCTTAAGCTCCCCATGTAGGAAAGCACTCTTCACATCCAATTGAAACACTTCCCAGCTATATTGAGCAGCTGTAGCCAAAATTACTCGAACTGTGTCAAGCCGAGCCACTGGTGCAAACACTTCAGTATAATCAATACCATGTCGCTGTGCATAACCTTTAGCGACAAGCCTTGCTTTGTATTTCTCCACTTGTCCCTTTGCGTTCAGTTTTGTCTTAAACACCCATTTAACTCCAATAGGTGTAACTCCGTGAGGTAATACAGTGAGTTCCCATGTGTGATTCTGTTCTATTGCCTCCATTTCACTTGTCATAGCCTCTCTCCAATGTTTACTAACCACAGCCTCTGTGAAGGTAACTGGATCACTATCTATCATTGCATTGAAGCAATCTTCTTCGGGAAGACCAGTTTCATAGTCTTCTAACCATCTTGGTCGTCTCCTTGTACGGACACCCCTCCCTGGAGCAGATGAAATACTACTCTCTGTACCAATCTCAACCTCTGCACCAGTCTCAACCTCTGCACCAATCTCAACCTCTGCACCAGTCTCAGTGTTGTCTTCTACCTCATTCCTACCATCGGCATCTTCATAGTGAAGATCAAGTTGTTGTGTCGTTGTCTCTAAAGTACTCCAGTTCCAACCTTTTTCTTCCGCAAACACCACATCTCTACTGATAATAATGGATTTGGAAATTGGATCATATAACTTCCAAGCCTTTGATTCATCACTGACTCCCAAGAAAATGCATGGTCTGCTTTTGTCATCCAATTTAGTCCGCTTCTGATTTGGTATATGCACATGTGCAAGGCAGCCAAAAATTTTAAAATATTCCACCACAGGCTTCACACCGCTCCAGGCCTCCTCTGGAGTCGTATTTTCTACTGCTGCAGTTGGGCTCCGATTCTGAATGTGCACACACCACTTCACAGCATCCGGCCAAAACATTTTGGGAACCTGTTTTCCAGACAATACAGCTCGCACAGCGTTCATAATTGTTCTATTTTTCCGTTCAGCGACACCATTCTGTTGGGGAGTGTAGGAGGTGGTCAGTTGTCGACGTATGCCTTGTGAGTGACAAAACTCGTCAAAGGTGTTGGACAGGAATTCACCTCCTCTATCTGTCCTGAGACAAGATATACGCGTACCTAACTCCGACTCAACACGAGCTTTAAACTTTTTAAACATATCAAAAGCTTCTGATTTTTCATGTAAAAAATACACCCAAGTCTTACGAGTAAAATCATCAATGAAGGTCAAAAAATAGCGCTTACCACTATGTGAAGTTGGATGGATAGGACCACAAATGTCTGAGTGAATCAGCTGAAGTTGTCTAGATGCTCTCCAGGTGCTTTGACTAGGAAACGAATTTCTGGACTGTTTCCCAATTAAACATGTAGAACATGAATTTACTTGAAACTCCAACGTTGGCAGTCCAACCACCATCCCTTTGCAGGCCAACATATTCAATGCCTTATAATTAAGATGTCCAAATCTGCAGTGCCACAGGAAAGCTTCTTTTTCTGAGACTGTTTTTGTTTGCAAGCATACTGGTTGTTTTGACACTAAGGAAGCTGTCACATAAAACATCCTGTTTCCACTCATATTAGTTTGCATAATCAATCCTCTTGTGGCATGAAACACTTTGCATGTGCCATCTGAAATCAAAATGGTTAGACCTTTTTCTTGCAATTGTCCTAAGCTGAGTAAGTTGTTTTTCAACTCGGGAATGTAGTATACATCAGTCAAGACCTGAGAAATGCCATTAATTTGCATTCGAATACTCCCCTTAGCTACTACTTTCATGTGCATATCATTCCCAAGCTTCACAGTTCTGCTGGACTCTTCCTCCAAATTTACAAACCACAATTTATTGCCTGTCATGTGGTTGCTGCAGCCAGAATCAAAGTACCATTTGTCTTCTACATTTTGGGAGTCCTCCTCATGTGCCATTAATAAGAGCTCTTCCTCTTCATCATCTATTTCTACATAATTTGCCTTCTTGTCCCAATCTGGACACTCGTATTGAAAGTGTCCCAATTTGTGACACTTAAAGCATTCAACAGTGGCTCTATTGAATGATTGTCGACCTCTCCCTCTGCCACGACCACCTCTGAATGTACCCCTGCCTCTTCCTCTTTGAGGGCGATCATCATGATTGTTTCTACTTGAAGCTTCCTCATGTGTTGCCTTTAACACCTGCTCCTCTTCCTGCGATCCTTGCATCCGCTGCTCATGTACAAGGAGACTCCCATGCAGCTCATCAATAGACAAAATGCTTGTATCATTTGATTCTTCAATTGCACAGACTACATAACTGAATTTTGGGGTGAGTGAGCGCAAGATCTTACTCACCACAGTGCTGGACTCCATTACCTCGCCATTCGATCGCATTTTACTCACCACAGTCATAATGCGACCAAAAAAGCTGTCTACTTTCTCCCCATCTTTCATGGTGAGTAATTCAAATTCTCTTCGTAGTGCTTGAAGTTGTGCACGCTTCACCCGTGTAGAGCCTTGATATTTCTGACGCATAGATGTCCAAATGGATTTGGATGTGCTTTTGTCAAGGATAGTCTCCAAAATTGAGCGATCAATAGATTGAAAGAGAAAATTTTTCACTCTCAAATCTTTAAGTTTAGCCTCCTGAAGCATTTTCTGCTGGGTCTCACTGTTGGGTCCTGTACTAAGAACAGGTGTTGGAATACCATCCTCCACCAAGCTCCAGAGCTCCTTGCTCCGAAGAAAATTTTCCATCGTCATGGACCAAAAATCATAATGTCCATCAAACCTTGGGATAGAAGGTTGGACGAATTGTTCAGGAGTTGTCATTTTGAAGTAATCACAGATATTCAACACTCTGCCTCTCTTGTTTGGTGCTCTCGGTCCTTGGATTATCAGTCCCCTTACAGCTCTTGATACCTAATGTGAAATCTTAAACAGAGAGACTCTAAGATTTAGAAGAAGAACTGGAAATGTTCACTCTCATTTATTAGCAAAGTTTATACGACTATATATAGTCGTTACAGTAAAATAAAACTGACATAAACCACATTTACATGCCTAGATGTGATCCCTAAAATCAAGGAACTAATTGACTTATTCTTCCTAAATAATAGGAGTTGAGAAACTAAACAGAAACAAATAAGAATAACCGTTGCAGACTTAACATTCCCTCCCTTAAACCAATGCATCTATACTAGTTACACCAAGCAAGTTTCTCAACTTCTCAAACTGCTCCAGCTTTAGTGGTTTTGTCATGATATCTGCAAGTTGATCCTGAGAGTTACAAAAACTGAGTTGCACTTCCCCATTATTAACTAAATCCCGAAGAAAATGAAATCTCACATCAATATGTTTGCTCTTTCGATGAAATACCGGATGTTTGGATAGTTGTATAGCAGAACTGTTATCACACATAATTTTAATCCCAGATTCATCTTTAATTCCAATCTGCTTGAGTATTCTTCTAAGCCAAATACATTGGCAAGCACAGAGGGCTGCTGCCATGTATTCAGCCTCTGTTGTAGACAATGCTACCACAGTTTGTTTTTTTGAAGCCCAAGACACCGCTCCTGTACCCATCATAAATATAAAACCAGATGTGCTCCGTCGATCAGCTAAATCACCCGCATAATCACTGTCCGTGAAGGCTAGTAATTTTGGATCACCACTCTCTTTTCTGTACCAAATCCCAAAATTTGTTGTGCCTTTCACGTACCTTAAAATTCTTTTTGCAGCAAGCCAATGTGTTGAGGTGGGACTGGTCATAAATCTGCTAATCAAACTTACTGTATACATCAAATCAGGCCTTGTAACAGTTAAATACATCAAGCTGCCAACTAGTTGCTTATATAGAGTTTCGTCAACTTTCATTCCTTCTGTTTCTATTGACAGTTTTGTTCCTAGCACCATTGGATTTTTTACTGCGTTGCTATCCAGCATTCCAAATCTTGACAGTACCTCCCGTGCATATCTCCTTTGGCAGATAAATATGCCATTGGAGTTTTGCTGAACTTCAATGCCAAGAAAATGGCTCATCCTACCCAAATCAGTCATAGCAAATTGCTGCATCATAGAATGTTTAAACTGCTCACACATGAATCTATCATTACCAGTGAATATTAAGTCATCCACATAGAGACTAACTATTAGGATTTTGTTGTCTTGTGACTTAGTGAACAATGTGTGTTCACTAGAGCATTTTTCAAATTGTTCCTGGGTGAAGTAAGCTTCAATCTTATTGTACCAGGCCCGGGGTGCCTGTTTAAGACCATATAATGCTTTCTTGAGCCGATAAACTTTTTCCTCTTGTCCTTTCTTCACAAAACCTTCTGGTTGCAGAACATAGACATTTTCCTTAAGCTCCCCATGTAGGAAAGCACTCTTCACATCCAATTGAAACACTTCCCAGCTATATTGAGCAGCTGTAGCCAAAATTACTCGAACTGTGTCAAGCCGAGCCACTGGTGCAAACACTTCAGTATAATCAATACCATGTCGCTGTGCATAACCTTTAGCGACAAGCCTTGCTTTGTATTTCTCCACTTGTCCCTTTGCGTTCAGTTTTGTCTTAAACACCCATTTAACTCCAATAGGTGTAACTCCGTGAGGTAATACAGTGAGTTCCCATGTGTGATTCTGTTCTATTGCCTCCATTTCACTTGTCATAGCCTCTCTCCAATGTTTACTAACCACAGCCTCTGTGAAGGTAACTGGATCACTATCTATCATTGCATTGAAGCAATCTTCTTCGGGAAGACCAGTTTCATAGTCTTCTAACCATCTTGGTCGTCTCCTTGTACGGACACCCCTCCCTGGAGCAGATGAAATACTACTCTCTGTACCAATCTCAACCTCTGCACCAGTCTCAACCTCTGCACCAATCTCAACCTCTGCACCAGTCTCAGTGTTGTCTTCTACCTCATTCCTACCATCGGCATCTTCATAGTGAAGATCAAGTTGTTGTGTCGTTGTCTCTAAAGTACTCCAGTTCCAACCTTTTTCTTCCGCAAACACCACATCTCTACTGATAATAATGGATTTGGAAATTGGATCATATAACTTCCAAGCCTTTGATTCATCACTGACTCCCAAGAAAATGCATGGTCTGCTTTTGTCATCCAATTTAGTCCGCTTCTGATTTGGTATATGCACATGTGCAAGGCAGCCAAAAATTTTAAAATATTCCACCACAGGCTTCACACCGCTCCAGGCCTCCTCTGGAGTCGTATTTTCTACTGCTGCAGTTGGGCTCCGATTCTGAATGTGCACACACCACTTCACAGCATCCGGCCAAAACATTTTGGGAACCTGTTTTCCAGACAATACAGCTCGCACAGCGTTCATAATTGTTCTATTTTTCCGTTCAGCGACACCATTCTGTTGGGGAGTGTAGGAGGTGGTCAGTTGTCGACGTATGCCTTGTGAGTGACAAAACTCGTCAAAGGTGTTGGACAGGAATTCACCTCCTCTATCTGTCCTGAGACAAGATATACGCGTACCTAACTCCGACTCAACACGAGCTTTAAACTTTTTAAACATATCAAAAGCTTCTGATTTTTCATGTAAAAAATACACCCAAGTCTTACGAGTAAAATCATCAATGAAGGTCAAAAAATAGCGCTTACCACTATGTGAAGTTGGATGGATAGGACCACAAATGTCTGAGTGAATCAGCTGAAGTTGTCTAGATGCTCTCCAGGTGCTTTGACTAGGAAACGAATTTCTGGACTGTTTCCCAATTAAACATGTAGAACATGAATTTACTTGAAACTCCAACGTTGGCAGTCCAACCACCATCCCTTTGCAGGCCAACATATTCAATGCCTTATAATTAAGATGTCCAAATCTGCAGTGCCACAGGAAAGCTTCTTTTTCTGAGACTGTTTTTGTTTGCAAGCATACTGGTTGTTTTGACACTAAGGAAGCTGTCACATAAAACATCCTGTTTCCACTCATATTAGTTTGCATAATCAATCCTCTTGTGGCATGAAACACTTTGCATGTGCCATCTGAAATCAAAATGGTTAGACCTTTTTCTTGCAATTGTCCTAAGCTGAGTAAGTTGTTTTTCAACTCGGGAATGTAGTATACATCAGTCAAGACCTGAGAAATGCCATTAATTTGCATTCGAATACTCCCCTTAGCTACTACTTTCATGTGCATATCATTCCCAAGCTTCACAGTTCTGCTGGACTCTTCCTCCAAATTTACAAACCACAATTTATTGCCTGTCATGTGGTTGCTGCAGCCAGAATCAAAGTACCATTTGTCTTCTACATTTTGGGAGTCCTCCTCATGTGCCATTAATAAGAGCTCTTCCTCTTCATCATCTATTTCTACATAATTTGCCTTCTTGTCCCAATCTGGACACTCGTATTGAAAGTGTCCCAATTTGTGACACTTAAAGCATTCAACAGTGGCTCTATTGAATGATTGTCGACCTCTCCCTCTGCCACGACCACCTCTGAATGTACCCCTGCCTCTTCCTCTTTGAGGGCGATCATCATGATTGTTTCTACTTGAAGCTTCCTCATGTGTTGCCTTTAACACCTGCTCCTCTTCCTGCGATCCTTGCATCCGCTGCTCATGTACAAGGAGACTCCCATGCAGCTCATCAATAGACAAAATGCTTGTATCATTTGATTCTTCAATTGCACAGACTACATAACTGAATTTTGGGGTGAGTGAGCGCAAGATCTTACTCACCACAGTGCTGGACTCCATTACCTCGCCATTCGATCGCATTTTACTCACCACAGTCATAATGCGACCAAAAAAGCTGTCTACTTTCTCCCCATCTTTCATGGTGAGTAATTCAAATTCTCTTCGTAGTGCTTGAAGTTGTGCACGCTTCACCCGTGTAGAGCCTTGATATTTCTGACGCATAGATGTCCAAATGGATTTGGATGTGCTTTTGTCAAGGATAGTCTCCAAAATTGAGCGATCAATAGATTGAAAGAGAAAATTTTTCACTCTCAAATCTTTAAGTTTAGCCTCCTGAAGCATTTTCTGCTGGGTCTCACTGTTGGGTCCTGTACTAAGAACAGGTGTTGGAATACCATCCTCCACCAAGCTCCAGAGCTCCTTGCTCCGAAGAAAATTTTCCATCGTCATGGACCAAAAATCATAATGTCCATCAAACCTTGGGATAGAAGGTTGGACGAATTGTTCAGGAGTTGTCATTTTGAAGTAATCACAGATATTCAACACTCTGCCTCTCTTGTTTGGTGCTCTCGGTCCTTGGATTATCAGTCCCCTTACAGCTCTTGATACCTAATGTGAAATCTTAAACAGAGAGACTCTAAGATTTAGAAGAAGAACTGGAAATGTTCACTCTCATTTATTAGCAAAGTTTATACGACTATATATAGTCGTTACAGTAAAATAAAACTGACATAAACCACATTTACATGCCTAGATGTGATCCCTAAAATCAAGGAACTAATTGACTTATTCTTCCTAAATAATAGGAGTTGAGAAACTAAACAGAAACAAATAAGAATAACCGTTGCAGACTTAACATTCCCTCCCTTAAACCAATGCATCTATACTAGTTACACCAAGCAAGTTTCTCAACTTCTCAAACTGCTCCAGCTTTAGTGGTTTTGTCATGATATCTGCAAGTTGATCCTGAGAGTTACAAAAACTGAGTTGCACTTCCCCATTATTAACTAAATCCCGAAGAAAATGAAATCTCACATCAATATGTTTGCTCTTTCGATGAAATACCGGATGTTTGGATAGTTGTATAGCAGAACTGTTATCACACATAATTTTAATCCCAGATTCATCTTTAATTCCAATCTGCTTGAGTATTCTTCTAAGCCAAATACATTGGCAAGCACAGAGGGCTGCTGCCATGTATTCAGCCTCTGTTGTAGACAATGCTACCACAGTTTGTTTTTTTGAAGCCCAAGACACCGCTCCTGTACCCATCATAAATATAAAACCAGATGTGCTCCGTCGATCAGCTAAATCACCCGCATAATCACTGTCCGTGAAGGCTAGTAATTTTGGATCACCACTCTCTTTTCTGTACCAAATCCCAAAATTTGTTGTGCCTTTCACGTACCTTAAAATTCTTTTTGCAGCAAGCCAATGTGTTGAGGTGGGACTGGTCATAAATCTGCTAATCAAACTTACTGTATACATCAAATCAGGCCTTGTAACAGTTAAATACATCAAGCTGCCAACTAGTTGCTTATATAGAGTTTCGTCAACTTTCATTCCTTCTGTTTCTATTGACAGTTTTGTTCCTAGCACCATTGGATTTTTTACTGCGTTGCTATCCAGCATTCCAAATCTTGACAGTACCTCCCGTGCATATCTCCTTTGGCAGATAAATATGCCATTGGAGTTTTGCTGAACTTCAATGCCAAGAAAATGGCTCATCCTACCCAAATCAGTCATAGCAAATTGCTGCATCATAGAATGTTTAAACTGCTCACACATGAATCTATCATTACCAGTGAATATTAAGTCATCCACATAGAGACTAACTATTAGGATTTTGTTGTCTTGTGACTTAGTGAACAATGTGTGTTCACTAGAGCATTTTTCAAATTGTTCCTGGGTGAAGTAAGCTTCAATCTTATTGTACCAGGCCCGGGGTGCCTGTTTAAGACCATATAATGCTTTCTTGAGCCGATAAACTTTTTCCTCTTGTCCTTTCTTCACAAAACCTTCTGGTTGCAGAACATAGACATTTTCCTTAAGCTCCCCATGTAGGAAAGCACTCTTCACATCCAATTGAAACACTTCCCAGCTATATTGAGCAGCTGTAGCCAAAATTACTCGAACTGTGTCAAGCCGAGCCACTGGTGCAAACACTTCAGTATAATCAATACCATGTCGCTGTGCATAACCTTTAGCGACAAGCCTTGCTTTGTATTTCTCCACTTGTCCCTTTGCGTTCAGTTTTGTCTTAAACACCCATTTAACTCCAATAGGTGTAACTCCGTGAGGTAATACAGTGAGTTCCCATGTGTGATTCTGTTCTATTGCCTCCATTTCACTTGTCATAGCCTCTCTCCAATGTTTACTAACCACAGCCTCTGTGAAGGTAACTGGATCACTATCTATCATTGCATTGAAGCAATCTTCTTCGGGAAGACCAGTTTCATAGTCTTCTAACCATCTTGGTCGTCTCCTTGTACGGACACCCCTCCCTGGAGCAGATGAAATACTACTCTCTGTACCAATCTCAACCTCTGCACCAGTCTCAACCTCTGCACCAATCTCAACCTCTGCACCAGTCTCAGTGTTGTCTTCTACCTCATTCCTACCATCGGCATCTTCATAGTGAAGATCAAGTTGTTGTGTCGTTGTCTCTAAAGTACTCCAGTTCCAACCTTTTTCTTCCGCAAACACCACATCTCTACTGATAATAATGGATTTGGAAATTGGATCATATAACTTCCAAGCCTTTGATTCATCACTGACTCCCAAGAAAATGCATGGTCTGCTTTTGTCATCCAATTTAGTCCGCTTCTGATTTGGTATATGCACATGTGCAAGGCAGCCAAAAATTTTAAAATATTCCACCACAGGCTTCACACCGCTCCAGGCCTCCTCTGGAGTCGTATTTTCTACTGCTGCAGTTGGGCTCCGATTCTGAATGTGCACACACCACTTCACAGCATCCGGCCAAAACATTTTGGGAACCTGTTTTCCAGACAATACAGCTCGCACAGCGTTCATAATTGTTCTATTTTTCCGTTCAGCGACACCATTCTGTTGGGGAGTGTAGGAGGTGGTCAGTTGTCGACGTATGCCTTGTGAGTGACAAAACTCGTCAAAGGTGTTGGACAGGAATTCACCTCCTCTATCTGTCCTGAGACAAGATATACGCGTACCTAACTCCGACTCAACACGAGCTTTAAACTTTTTAAACATATCAAAAGCTTCTGATTTTTCATGTAAAAAATACACCCAAGTCTTACGAGTAAAATCATCAATGAAGGTCAAAAAATAGCGCTTACCACTATGTGAAGTTGGATGGATAGGACCACAAATGTCTGAGTGAATCAGCTGAAGTTGTCTAGATGCTCTCCAGGTGCTTTGACTAGGAAACGAATTTCTGGACTGTTTCCCAATTAAACATGTAGAACATGAATTTACTTGAAACTCCAACGTTGGCAGTCCAACCACCATCCCTTTGCAGGCCAACATATTCAATGCCTTATAATTAAGATGTCCAAATCTGCAGTGCCACAGGAAAGCTTCTTTTTCTGAGACTGTTTTTGTTTGCAAGCATACTGGTTGTTTTGACACTAAGGAAGCTGTCACATAAAACATCCTGTTTCCACTCATATTAGTTTGCATAATCAATCCTCTTGTGGCATGAAACACTTTGCATGTGCCATCTGAAATCAAAATGGTTAGACCTTTTTCTTGCAATTGTCCTAAGCTGAGTAAGTTGTTTTTCAACTCGGGAATGTAGTATACATCAGTCAAGACCTGAGAAATGCCATTAATTTGCATTCGAATACTCCCCTTAGCTACTACTTTCATGTGCATATCATTCCCAAGCTTCACAGTTCTGCTGGACTCTTCCTCCAAATTTACAAACCACAATTTATTGCCTGTCATGTGGTTGCTGCAGCCAGAATCAAAGTACCATTTGTCTTCTACATTTTGGGAGTCCTCCTCATGTGCCATTAATAAGAGCTCTTCCTCTTCATCATCTATTTCTACATAATTTGCCTTCTTGTCCCAATCTGGACACTCGTATTGAAAGTGTCCCAATTTGTGACACTTAAAGCATTCAACAGTGGCTCTATTGAATGATTGTCGACCTCTCCCTCTGCCACGACCACCTCTGAATGTACCCCTGCCTCTTCCTCTTTGAGGGCGATCATCATGATTGTTTCTACTTGAAGCTTCCTCATGTGTTGCCTTTAACACCTGCTCCTCTTCCTGCGATCCTTGCATCCGCTGCTCATGTACAAGGAGACTCCCATGCAGCTCATCAATAGACAAAATGCTTGTATCATTTGATTCTTCAATTGCACAGACTACATAACTGAATTTTGGGGTGAGTGAGCGCAAGATCTTACTCACCACAGTGCTGGACTCCATTACCTCGCCATTCGATCGCATTTTACTCACCACAGTCATAATGCGACCAAAAAAGCTGTCTACTTTCTCCCCATCTTTCATGGTGAGTAATTCAAATTCTCTTCGTAGTGCTTGAAGTTGTGCACGCTTCACCCGTGTAGAGCCTTGATATTTCTGACGCATAGATGTCCAAATGGATTTGGATGTGCTTTTGTCAAGGATAGTCTCCAAAATTGAGCGATCAATAGATTGAAAGAGAAAATTTTTCACTCTCAAATCTTTAAGTTTAGCCTCCTGAAGCATTTTCTGCTGGGTCTCACTGTTGGGTCCTGTACTAAGAACAGGTGTTGGAATACCATCCTCCACCAAGCTCCAGAGCTCCTTGCTCCGAAGAAAATTTTCCATCGTCATGGACCAAAAATCATAATGTCCATCAAACCTTGGGATAGAAGGTTGGACGAATTGTTCAGGAGTTGTCATTTTGAAGTAATCACAGATATTCAACACTCTGCCTCTCTTGTTTGGTGCTCTCGGTCCTTGGATTATCAGTCCCCTTACAGCTCTTGATACCAAATGTGAAATCTTAAACAGAGAGACTCTAAGATTTAGAAGAAGAACTGGAAATGTTCACTCTCATTTATTAGCAAAGTTTATACGACTATATATAGTCGTTACAGTAAAATAAAACTGACATAAACCACATTTACATGCCTAGATGTGATCCCTAAAATCAAGGAACTAATTGACTTATTCTTCCTAAATAATAGGAGTTGAGAAACTAAACAGAAACAAATAAGAATAACCGTTGCAGACTTAACAGATTTGGAGGCTTGTTCTGGAAACAAAGTTGCAAAATTTCCCGCAATTGATTGTCTTTTGTAATAGCATCCCTTAATTCTGGAAGCAATTGCAATTTTGGATTAGATAGGGCCATCATGAAGGATCTAGAAAGAGAATCAGCAGCTACATTCTCTTTTCCATGTTTTTACTCTGGTGAAATCATAACCAATCAACTTGTGTTACCAATGTTGTTGTCCCGGTGTATGAACAGCTTGGGTAGTAAGTGAACAAAGACTTTTTTGATCAGTCTTTATAACAAACTTGTGGCCAAGAAGATAATGTCTGAATTTAGCTATTGCTTCAATGATAGCAAAAAATTCTCTGGCGTAAGCTAACTGTTGTTGCATCCTAGCATTAAGTTTTTTTGAAAAATAAGCAATACGATGTTGTTGTTGGCTTAAGACAGCACCAATACCCACCCCCAAGGCATCTGTTTCAAGAGTGAATGGTTTGGAAAAATCTGGTAAGGCCAAAACGGGTGCTTCTGTAATAGCCTTCTTGAGCATGGAGAAAGCTTCATTGGCATCCTCTCCCCATAGAAAACCATCCTTCTTAAGCAAATTAGTCAATGGAGTGGCAATTACAGCATAGGACTTGATAAATTTTCTATAATAACCAGTTAGTCCCAGGAATCCTCGCAACTGTTTAATATTTGCAGGTATAGGCCATTGCAAAACCGCTTGTACTTTGTCTTGATCCATTGTAACTCCTTGTCCTGAAACCGTATGTCCAAGATAATCAACTTGTTGTAACCCAAATGAACATTTAGACAGGTTTGCATATAGCTGGTGTTGTTGCAGCAATTGGAGGACCAATTCAAGATGTAGGAAATGTTCTTCCATAGAAGATCATCAAAGAATACCAAGACGAATTTTCTGAGAAACTCATTGAAAACCTCATTCATGAGGCTTTGAAATGTGGCAGGGGCATTAGTAAACCCAAATGGCATAACCAACCATTCATAATGGTTGTGGTGGGTTCTAAAAGCCGTTTTGTGGCAATCCTCAGTAGCAACCAGGAATTGGTGGTACCCAGATCGTAGATCAAGCTTGGAAAAGTAATTAGAACCATATAATTCATCAATGAGTTCATCAACTATTGGAATTGGAAAGCTATCCTTAATTGTTATTGCATTTAAGGCCCTATAATCTGTACAAAACCTCCATGTTCCGTCTTTCTTTTTCACCAATATAATGGGTGAAGAAAATGGGCTGGTACTGGGGGCTATAATGCTTGCTGCGAATATGTCTTTCACCATAGTTTCTATTTGTTATTTTTGACTGTGAGGGTATCTACAAGGCCTCACCTTCACTGGCTTTGCACCCTCTATCAATGGAATGGCATGATTATGAGATCTTGAAGGAGGTAATTCTGTAGGAACAACAAAAATACTGCTATAATTCTGCAGCAACATAACTAGTTCTGGTTGGATATCATCAGGTAATTCAAGCCATTGATCCTGAGGCACATATTTTTGCTTGTACTGTAAAGTAAAAACCTCATCTATAGCATGTGTATTATGCATCCTTCTCGCGTGATTAAATTGAGCAAGACCCGGCAATTGCGAATGCTCACCATGTAAACTGATGAAGTGATCATCGATGTAAAATTTCAATGTAAGCTTGCTATAATCCGAAATATGAGGGCCCAATGTAGCAAGCCAGGCAGCTCCAAGAACCAAATCAACACCCGAAATTGGTAAGAGATACATAGGAAATTTTAGCAAATGACCTTGAATCTTGACCTCAAGTTGTTTCACCAATCCTTCCGCAACTAAGGAATTACTTTTTCCCACCAAAACTTGGAAATTAGGAGCAGGTTCTACTGGAAGTTTCAAACAATTTGCAATCCTTGGTTGAAAAAAATTATCGGAGCTACCGCTATCCAGCAAAATCTGAACCACCATGCCATTAATTATGCCTATAAACTTCATACTACCCAAGCCAAAGGACCCTTTTAAAGCACTATATGACAAATGATGATTCTGATTAAATTGTTCCGATTCATGAGGAGGCTCAAGGGCCAACTCGGAGGTATCTTCATCATCCATTTGTAACAACAAATATTGCTTATTAGGAGAACGATGAATGGGGGTGAACTTCTCATCACAAGAATAGCATAAACCTTTCTCCCTTTGTATCTGCATTTCAGCTGGGGACATTATTTTGATATTTCCCTATTTTGGAAAATTGGAATGGGAAGTGGAGTAGGGCTTGGAAGTAAAGGTGGCAGGCTAGTGGATTTGATGGATTGGGATAAGGTGAAAGGTGGTTTGAAGCTAGTGTTTGAGTTTGTGTTGTGGTGTCGAGAAGGGTAAGTATTATGAAGTGACTTGGGTTTCGGAAAATATGTTTCTCCGAATAACTTGGCCAAGGAAAAACAACGGATTAATGTAGTTGGAGATTGAGCAATGACATCACGTTGAATATCCAGTTTAAGGCCCACAACAAAACAATCCATCGAAGCGTCACTAGTGACTCCTTGCACACGGTTTGCAAGAGCAGTGAAGTAAGTATAATAATCATGAAGTGAGTATAATAATCATACGCAGATCCTACTTGTGATAATTTGAAGAGCTGAGATCGAGTACATTCATAAGGAGAAAGGAGAAGGACCAAATTCGAGTTCTAAAGCGCGAGTAAAGTCAATCCAAGACTGAAAAGGAGTAGACCTATCAGTCATTTGAAACCAAGGAACTACCTCTTTTTCCATGTGAATTGCAGCAATCGTGAGTCATTGAGCGTCCGGAGTCTTGTAATACTCGAAAAACTGTTCTGCCTTAAAAATCCATTGCAGAAACTGCTGGAAATGGTTGATGAGCGGAAATTGCTAGTCCGGAACTAGTTTCTGGCGCATTTATTTGCTGCTTCAGTAAAGTATCAACCGCAACTTCCAAAGTCTTGAAACGAGTCTTATTTTCTTGTCGATCCATTTCGAACATCTCTAAAAGCTTGGACATGTTTACTGAAAGTTTTTTGAGACATGTATTCTCTGCCATGGTAAGAGATGAAAGCACCAATGTATAAGCTGAAAACACCCAAAACGTCAATAACCTCACGTTTTTCGTCCCCTTTCTCTCTCCCATACAGGCGCTACTTATTTTAGTTTTTGGATCACACGAAATCAACCAAGTTGGAATTGGTTATTTTGGGCCGAGTACTACGCCTTATTTCTTTTCCATTTCCACGTGTTTCATTGCCTTGGTCCCACTGTTTCCTTCTCTATTTCTTCTGCAGCTATACTCGTTACAACCCCATTCACCAAAAAAGTGAATTTTAATTGTATTAATTTTTAATTTGGTGGTGCTGTGATAGACAAACATATAGCAAGGTAAATTTCTAATTATTAACTTTTAATTAGGTTTATATTTTATTTGAACTGAATCCATTCACGTAAGAAGGTGAACAGGGGTTACAACAGACAATTTAAAAAAAAATGGAGATCCACACGATTTTATGATTTTGTTTGACGATTTTATGATTTTGCTTGACGATCCTTACGATCTTGTTGTGACAATCATGCATGGGATTTGAATTAGAAATACAATTTAAATTTGTAAGATCATATGATTGAGTTAAATTTCGATTTTAACTACAGTGATTGCAAGAGTTAATCACAGGTTTTAGCTGGCATTCTGGTATACAACATTATTGGGTACCATTTCAAATAGTTTCTATGAAATGCGGACTTATGTTATATATTTGACCATAAAACATCCTGGGATACTGAGTAAACATACTGGGATAATGAGATAAGCTAAAAGGAGCTTATGGAAGTCATGAGTTATTTTCATAGCTCCCGTCATTGACTTATCAAAGACTTTCACTATATTGGCATGAATTTGAATACATGGGTATGTGTGTGTATTTTGAAGAAAGGTTTATATATTGTTAGATTGTTGAGTATTGTGATTTCTATGGTGGGTGTATGGAGATATAGGCGATTTTTCTTGCTTTAGAAGAGGAGGAATTTGCTGAAATATCAAAGTGTTATTTTCTTTCCTCCAATTTTTGTAATTTTACAATCTATTATTAATTCTTGGTTATTGAAAATTCTGAGAAATATCTAACTCAACCGATTCAATTTGGGTTGTCGCAGTTCCAATAGCAATATATGTGTTCACGCTGCCATTGCCGTACCTTGGTGTTGGGCCTTCTCTTCCAGCAGGCTTTGTTGCAGGGGCCGCCATTCTTATCGTGGGGTTACTCATTTATGCATGGACCCCTTCAAGTGGTTCTTCCAGTACATCCATCACAGCATCCACCTAGAGAAGCTTGGAGTTACCCCATGTCCAAAAGGAAATATCGGTATAGCTTGCACCAACCCTCTTTACACACACTTTTTGTGATTGATAATGATTACAAGAAATACAATTTTCTTTTCATAAAGTGAGAGATAGTCCTCACAGAAATAAAAAATCGGAAAGTGAAATCTTCCTCAGCTTGCCCCAGTAAATGACAAACCGGGTAGGTCTTTTATCACTCTCATCTAAGGATAGATGTAGTTCAAATTTTGTCTCCCTTTTGTAATGATAATTATGAAAACTGGAGTGGAAAACTATTTCATTAGAGAAAATATGAGAATGTCTTGTAGTGTTTCTTGTTCTACCTCAGGTTTTTCCAAGTTCATTCTGCTAGACCGTTGTGGACCAATCTCTCTTGATGTTTGACAGATATTGAATAAGCCAATGTTCTCTTTTTTTAGTAAACTCAGAGCACCTTGACATCTTCGTTAAACTTTTTCTTTTAATAAATTCATATTAGATATCCTGCAACTTGACATCTCAGTTCAGTTGGTATTCTTTCTGAACTTCCGAGTTTTTTTGCATTTTAAAGAATGGAGATTTGAACCCGAGTCATCAGTGACCCAAGTAGGTCAAATTTTTACTTCTGGAATTATACTTTTAAGATTAGGCACGAGAAGTTACACTTAATGTAAATTATTTGTTGTATTTACAGAATTGTAATAAAAAAAATGTTTTAAGAATTAGAATAGCTCAATGTTAAAAAGTATATATTTTGAATTCAAAATAATAATTAAATTGATTAAAAACTTGTCCCGGATAAAAATAAAGCATAATAAATAAAAGACGTAGAAATCATGAGGAAATATAAATATTATTAAAATGGAAAATACTTTTAAAATCAATTAAATAATAGTATAAATTACAAGAATAATTGAATAATATTAAAAATTGTCATGATAGATGTATGAAAATGCATTCAAATATCCTCTTTTCACTCTCTCTCTCTCTATATATATATATATATATATATATATATGATTGTTGTAATATTTATTTTCTTACTCGAAGTAGAAGTAAAACGATCTCTGGCCACAATAATTAAAATCTCAAAAATAGTCTCTAAAAAACTCCCAGTGTATTTGTTCATTGGTCTTTTGGGAATCAACACTCTACAGTGCTATAGTTGCCACTATTCATCTACACTAAACTGTTTTAGTTGGGGTACGACGCTGCTTTGGAACAGCACTACAGTAGCTCCTGTAGTGGGCACGGCCCCCTCCGTCAAACTACTATATCCCATTATTCAAAACCCTCATTACAAGTGTTGTTTAAAATAACATGCTTAATTAATGGTACATTTTTAGGTTCTTTGGTTAGTCATTTCACGAATTACAGTGTTTAGAGTTGTCTTATCTAGTTAAAATCGTGATTATGGTTAGAATTATTAACTTGATTTTAAGTGTAACTCAATTTTATAAAATTATATTGTAAAGTGAAATTTGCACTTACGTATATACTTAAATTGACTTTATCTTTAGTCAATTTGAAACTTCAAATACATTTCTTACGCTGATTTTGTGGGTGAAACTAAACAATAATGAATGATCCGATAGCAGATGGAATAATACGTCTAACAAATACAAATTTCGATAACCCATGACTCTGATATCATGTTCAATATAGTAAATAAATATATATAAAATTAATATCTCTTGTTGAATATACGCATAAGATATTGTTTCGGTTATAGGGCTGAGTCACTAAACACCTTCACAATTTGTTCTTCCTCGTCGTCCAGTCTGGCTCCTTGGGTCTCTGGTCCATTAGTCCGGTCGGTGTGTACCTGTTAAAGATACTTCGATGCCAAATTTAGTAATTGAACTGTTCGCTTATCTAATACGACAATGACAGTAATAAATGCATAGTAATTGTCCCTACCTACCTGTTACCTTTAACTTATATTTATAGTTTTCGAGCATGGGCTTAGGATTAGCGATGTTTTAATCTCGGCCTAATCATGATCCAATACCCTTAAACGTGATTTACCTTAATCTTCTTAACACTAATCATTTACACTTATGAGGTCGGTCGTCCCGACCGACCAATTTGTCTTCTTTATTGGTCGTCCGGTCATGTCTATAGAGACCATCCGGTTATATGGTACAATAGGCCCCTCAAGCCCTAGTCAACGAAGGTGACGTTGGGTTTAAATGGCCGTCAGGAGTCGCTTGGAGGCCGAGTTTTCCTATTGGTTTTTTGAAAATGGTGTTCGGACGGGAGAACATGTGTCACAATAGCACGTGGACATCTTCTCGGGTAGTGGGAACGTTACTCGATCTGGACCGTTGATCGTGGTTGATCTTAACGGCTATGGTGACGTGACGGTTTTTGAAAATTTTTCTATAAATAGGGACGCCATGGACTATCATTTTCAGTCTTTATTCTTCATTTCTTCCAACCATTCAGTGTATTCTTTTTCCCAGGAAACTTAATAATATCTACAGTTAGTATTTCGTCGCCTAAGGGGCTGACGGGCCAAGGTGGCGGGGGTGCGACAGATGGCGACGCTCGGTCTTCTAGCTCGGTGTCCTCTTCTTTTGAGAAGTCCAAGAGGGAAGTAGATTTAGGACCGGAGTATCCATTCTACGGGGGTGAGAGGATCATAAATGGAATGTCCCTCTTTTTATTGAAGGGTGGCGTTCGTATTGACCAAGAAGTCGTCGAGTCGTCCGAGGGTTGGCCACTCATCAAAGGGTACGGATGGGCTTCCCACGACGTCGGTCTCTTTCGATCTGACTACAGTACTCAGGACGAGCTTCAGTGGTGGGCCGATCGGTCACATATAGTGCGCAACATGGAGGACGCCCGTTTGATTCGCTTAGGGGTGTGTAATCGGAACGAGCGAGTTTTTCATGGAAAGGGAACTAGCGAAGAATACTTCTTCTTTGTGTATACCTACATGTTCAACCAGCTATTCCTCTGGGTGTCGTTCACAGCTTTCTAGACGGTCGTCCTCCGTGAGTTAAACGTCGCCCCCTCTCAACTCCACCCCAATGGTTGGGCGGCCATTCAGGCCTTTGTAATGATCTGTGCCGCCATGGGAATTACTCCGTCTGTGCCGGTTTTCCTTCATTATTTCAACGTCCGGCCATTATCGAGACGAGGATGGGTGTCGCTTTCTTCTATCCATATTCGAACTCTGCTTAAATCGTATAGTGAATCGTTTAAGAATTTTAAGACACGATATTTTAAAGTGATAATAAGAGACGTCGGTCGGTCCGAATTTCATAACGAAACGAAGTGGGTCTCCCTTTGTTCTCTTTTTATTGGACAAGGGACCCTCGGAAAATAAACGCATGGGCGGTCGGTCGCATGACCCCAGAAGAGCTAGAGGTCATGAGGATCATCAATACCCTACCCCGCCGCCTTATTGCCCGCGGCTTTCTTGAGTGTCGTGGTCATGAGGATTTTGGCCAGATGGCGTTCGATATGGTGTTTTCCATGAATTTGTTTATTGTGTTGTTGTTTAACTTAGCTAAATTTTTGTTTTCTTTTCAGGCTACATTTCTCTGTCGGCGCCGCGCAAAACTAGTTTCAGCTCCTCCCACAAACGTCAAGGGGAGAGCAGTTCCAAGGCTCGGGACCCCTGGATTGCTTCATCCAGTCGCGCGTCGGTGTCCCTCAAGACCCATCCGGTAGTTCCCCTTATGGAACAACTGACAGTGGTTGTTGCGCAACCCACTACGGTAGTCGACCTAGAGCCTTCTACCGAGACCGCTCCAACCGCCGTGGTCGTTCCTTCCTCATAGAAAAAGAGGAAATCGAAGGAAAGGGAGAAATCCTCTTCCAGGAGGAACCGAGTTTCATGTGAGCTCTCGCATGAACTTTCACATGGGCCCCAGTCAGCGTGCGGTCGTTGAGTCTATGTCCAAGGGGGAGCTGATCAACGCCGCACTGGAGCTAACAGCCCAGGGGGCGATGTTGACTTGGTGTGCTCGCAAGCTTTCCAATCATAGGGGATCCCGCGATCTACAAGCTGAGCTGGACAAGGAGAAGAAGACTTCAGATGCTCTCTGGGTTCTAGTGGAAGCTTTGGCCATTGACCATGTTGGATGTGCTGAGAAATGGGACGGCCTACAAACGAAGCTAGATGACGCTCATGCAGAGTTGAACAAAATCTCTGATCAACTGAAGACCGCCCGAGCGAAGGTTGATCGATCAGCGGAAGAAGTTGGCAAGCTAAAAGTCAAACTCAACAGGCTGGGAAGGAGGGAGGAGGAGTTGGCTGGTCAAAACGAAAACCTCACTACCGAGCTGCTCAAAGCAAACGAGACGATCTCCACGTTGAATTCGAACGTGGTGATCGAGCATGAGGAAGGTTTTAACAAGGCGATGTGTCAAGCGGCCTTCCTCTTGAACGTGGATCCTCTGGCCTCTGGCCTCTGGCTTCGATATTCATCAAGATGTGTTCGATGGGAAGATGCTTCCAATAGATGAGGTTGATGACGAGGAGGCGGGGGCGGACGAACCCGCGTAAGTCGACAACGCTCCTCCTGAAGATCCATTGGTGGAGGATCAGGCTGGGGAGGACGAGTAGACGGCCTACCGGCCGGGGGAGGGGGATATTTTGTTGATTTTTTGTTGTGAGGCCAAACGTGAAAACTTAGGCTTGTTAGGTGTTTTCGTATCGGCCTCTTAATACCATTCACTGTAAACGGCTTCCTCCTTCTAATTATATGAAAGATATTTTGCTTAAGTATTATCTTGATTTAGTTTTTCGTTTGCCGGATAACCTAAGCGTAGCTTATAATCCGCGACTCGTTCAAAGAATTGTTTTTAAGTGTAATTTTGTCGTGTCGTGCGGCAATGATTTTAGTGATGCCAAGTTGACAGCAATTCCTTTTGTGGAACTCCATTCATCAACTTGGATTTCTTCTTACCAAGCGGTATGGATTAGCGTTCACCGCTCGACCAAGGTAACAACAGTTCATTTTTGGAACTCCATTTATCCACTTGGATTTCTTCATACTGAGCGGCACGGATTACCGTTCACCGCTCGACCAAGTTGACGTTCATTTTCGGAACTCTGTTCATCAACTTGGATTTCTTCATACCAAGTGGCAGGGATTAGCGTTCACCGCTCGACCAAGTTGACAGCAGTTCATTTTTGGAACTCCGTTCATCAACTTGGATTTCTTCATACCGAGCGGTAGGGATTATCGTTCATCGCTCGACCAAGTTGACAACAGTTCGTTTTTTGAACTCCGTTAATCAACTTGGATTTCTTCATACGGAGCGACAGGGATTAACGTTTACTGCTCGACCAAGTTGATAACAGTTCATTTTCGAAACTCCGTTCGTCAACTTGGTTTTTATTCTTTCATTCGTTCTTCATTGGCAATATTACAAAAATTTGATCGAGGATAAGGGTCCTGAATATTGTATTAATCATTGAAAAAAAGAGTACAACAATTGATCATTTAACTAAAATAAAATTTTAAATGAGTGGCGTTCCAAGTATATGGGATTTGGCGTCCGTCCGAATGCGTGAGTCTATACGCCCCGTTACCCAGGGCTTTTGAAATTCGAAAAAGCCCCTCCCACTTAGCACCGAGCTTGTCGTGTGAGGCCGTCCGGCAGGCTTCACTACTTCTCCTCCATACCAGGTCACCTTCTTGGAAACTTCTAGGCCGGACTTTAGAGTTGTACTTCCTTTCCACCATCCGCTTGCATGCTTCTACTCTTAACGCCGCCGGATCTCGACGCTCTTCCAGGGTATCGAGTTCCATCCTCAACTCTCCGTCATTCAGATGAATATCCTCCACCTAGCGCTGCAGAGATGGCTCTCTTAACTCGACTGGCAACATGGCCTCAGTACCATACGTCAAGTTAAAGGGCGTCTCTCCGGTTGTTCGGTGCAGGGTACATCTACAAGCCCACAAGACTTGTGGGAGCTCGTCGACCCACACTTCTTTCTTTTATCCCAAACGTTTTTTCAACTCGGCCACTATTGTTTTGTTCATGGCCTCCACTTGACCGTTCGTCTGAGGGTGCTGCACATAACTGGTCACGTGTTTGATTCCCAAGCCTTTGTAAAACTCGCCCAATTTTTTATCAATGAACTGTCGTCCATTGTCTGTAATGATCGTGCAAAAAAGAATAAATCAAAAGATCAGTTTCCACCAGAACTTCTGAACCTGCGACGCCGTTATGGTTGCCAAGGCTTTAGCTTCCACCCACTTGGTAAAGTAATCGATCAGGAGGAGAAACTTCTTTTGTGCCTGGCCTGTGGGGAATGGGCCGACGATGTCCATTCCCCACTGAGCGAAAGGCCAGGGCGACACCATTGTTTGCGGGAGTGTGGAGGTGTATGTGTGATATTGGCGTGGGCCTGACAGCTGATGCATTTCTGAACAAATGTCTTGGTGTCTCTCTCCATAGATGGCCAGTAGTATCCGACTCTCAACACCCGGGCTGTCAAGGCTCGTCGACCGGTATGAAATCCGCAAATGCCATTGTGAAGTTCGTCCGTGACGTACTTTGCCTCTTCCTTGGCGAGGCATTTGAGGAGGGGGTGGAGAACCCTCTCCGGTACAGGTCATCCTCCACTACCAAGTAGCGGGCAATCTTCTTGGGGTCGATCGATCGCAGTGATCGACTCGCGTTTTGCTGGCTCATTAACGTTCGGACTTCCGTTCTCCAATCCCCGACTTCACCCCTTGCCACGGTCAGACACTCTACTGATGTTTGCAGTAGCACCTGGCGGATGATTGTAGTTAACTGACCTTTCTCTTTCCTGGAGCTTACCTTGACAACATGTCCGCTCGGGTGTTATCCTTGCAGGGGATGTGTCGGATTTCGACCTTTTCAAATTCTTTTGTCAAGGCCGTCGCTTTGTGGAAATACCAGAGGAGATGTTCCTCCTTCACTTGGAAATCTCCATTCATTTGCCCTACCACAAGTTGGGAGTCCGTCTGACACAAGACTTTTCGTGCCCCATATCTCTCGCTAGCTCTAATCCGACCACCAGAACTTCGTACTCCGCCTGGTTATTGGAAGTTTTGAACCTGAAGACCAAAGAATGCTCCAACAGGAAACCGTTCAGCCCTTCCAAGACCACCCCTACTGCACTTACAAATCGCCCGGACGCCCCATCCACGTACAGATTCCACTCATCGCTGACCGCTAGTGGCAATTCTGTTGTGAAATCAGCTAAGTGTTGGCCCTTCACCGACCCCCTAGGTTCGTACCGCAATCCGAACTCTGACAGCTCCATCGCCTAACCTACCATTCGGCCTGCCAAGTCAGGCTTCCTTAAGATCTTGGAGATGGGGAAATCTGTTCGGACTACGATTTGGTGGCTTTGGAAATATGTCGGAGTCTCTTAGATGCATACAGCAAAGCTAGGCCACCTTTTCCACTTGTTGGTATCGCGTTTTTGTATCCTGCAGGGTCCAGTTCATGAAGTACACAAGCTTAAGCTCAAGTTTTTCCTGAAGTGGGGCAGCGCTGACCGCCGTTTCCGAGACCCCTAGATAAATCTGTAAATCCTCCCCTAGTGATGGTCGGTTCATAACTGGTGGGTTCATCAAGATTGCCTTGACGTCTTGGAATGTCGTCTTACATTTAGCGTCTCATATTTCACTTGATCCCTTTTTCATCTTTTTTAGGACTGGACACACACGCTCGGCCAGCCTGGGGATGAACCGTGATAACTCGATGAGCCGTCCGACCAATCTTTGGATTTCCTTCATGGTGGTTGGGCTTTGCATTTCTAATACGACTGCACACTTGTCCTGGTTTGCCTCGATTCCCTTAGCGGTAAGCATGAATCCAAGGAATTTTCTAGCCGCTACCCTGAAAGTGCATTCTGTGGGATTCAATCTCATCTCATACTTGCTGACCTGTTTGAAGACCTCTTCCAGGTTTCTAAGATGGTGTCGTCAGTCCGATGAGCGGAGGACCATGTCGTGCACGTATACCTCCATTCACCGGCCGATCTGCTTAGAGAAGATCATGTCCATCAAGCGCTAGTATGTGGCCCCGACATTCTTTAAGCCGAAGCGCATGACTTTGTAGCAAAAATTTGCTTTAACAGTGATGAACGTCATCTTCTCCCGGTCGGGCGCATACATTGGGATCTGGTTGTATCCGGAGTATGCGTCCAAGAAACTCAACATTTTGTGGCCCGAGGCTCCGTCAACTAACGCGTCGATGCTAGGTAAAGGGTGGGAATCCTTGGGACATGCTTTGTTCAAGTCAGTGTAGTCGGTACACATGTGCCACTTTTCACTGGCTTTTTTTACCATAACCACATTGGCGAGCCATGTGGTATATGTCACCTCCCTGATGAATCTCGCCTCCTTCAACTTCCTCACTTCCTTCTCTACGGCCTTCCTCTTCTTTTTCCCTACTCGCCGCTTCTTCTGGGCTATTGGTCGCGCCTCCTTAAACAACGCGAATTTGTGTTACATGACCGAGGGATGGATTCCTGGCATGTCGGCGGCCGTCCAGGTGAACAAGTCTCTGTTTCGCCACAGGACGAACCTGATTTCTCCTTCCAGCCCTGGTTCTAGCCCACGGGCCATAGTTGTGTCTCCCCCAACGGCTCCAATCAGTCCTCGGTATTTGTTCGTGGATCAAGGTCTGCCATGGCCACTTCCAACCCACTTGTTCTTCTCTGAACTGTCCGACTGTGGACGATGGACGAGCCTCCAAGGAGATGACGAATATGCGTGTCGCGAGCTCCTTCGAAGGTTTCTCCAGAGATTAACGCAGCGGAATGATGAAAATGATGACGAGAACACGAGCTCTAATCACACCAAAAACCCTAAACTGTCAGAAGGATCCCTAGAAATAGGAGGAAACTCAAGATGAACCGATTAATCGGTTCTAACACAAGATTGATCGGTGCAAAAGTGTTTAAATGATACAAATGGAGGTTTAATCAGTGGGAAATGAAAACAAATGGTGAAAATGAAGGAAATGGTGAGAGAAGATGGAAACCCTTGTGCATGATGTTGTCAAGGGACGAGCAAAGCTAAAATAGAAGGAAGAAATATGAATCTGTGAGGAGAAATCTGACTTACAGTGAGGAGCTTGAGAGCGAGAATGAAAGGTGTGGTTTCTGAGATGTGGAATTGTGAGAAGTGAAGATCTGTTTCATGGTGGAAGAAGACGCAAGAATGAAGTGCAATAAAAATTGATGAACAAATGAAGAATCCTCTCTCTGATGCGCGAGAAATTAAATGAAAATGAAGGAGGTGGCAATGAAAGGAAGGTGTGGCGAGGCTTTGCGCGAGAGAAAGGAGGACGCGTGGCTAAGGAGCGTTGACGCCACTGAAGCGGATTGGAGCAATGGTGATGTTGTGTGATGAGAGAGAAGCACCGTGGAATGAAAAAAATGAAATTGAGAGAGTGTGGTTGGAAGGTGGCTAGAGGGAGTCTTTGGACTCTCTAGCCTATGACTTTCAAGAGAGAATAGTTTCTGATTCAGAAAACTCAATTTTCATTAATCTCAAAAGTGCCAATACAAGAGAGGAGTTGGGTATTTATAGTAACCGATGCTCCTTACAAGCTAAAATACGTGCACAATAAAATGTGAAAACTACAAAAAGAGGACACTAGGAAACACATCAGGCAGGATTCCATCAGTGGAGCTTTAGGTCGGCCGCGTAACATTCTTTCGCCGTCCTCTGATCCGCTCGGACTGTGCAAATTGTGCCCTTGTCATACGGGTACTTCAAGGTAAGGTGTGGTGTTGACACGATTGCCCCGAAGGCATTCAAACACGGTCGGCCCAGGAGCACATTGAAGGTGTTAACTTTCACCAACAGATATCTAACCCTCTTATCCTCACTACCCCGACCGGTTTCCAGACGAGTATGCAGATCGACGTAGCCTCGAGTATCTACCCTTTCACCTGCAAAACCCACTATCTGGTCGTTGTACGAGACAATTAGGTCGTCCAAGATATCCATCTTTTGGAAAGTTTTCTAGTAGAGGATGTTCACCGAGCTCCCCTGGTCGATCACTACTTTGCTGACGCTATATCGGGCGATTTCTACCGTAATTACCATGGGATCGTCCTGGTCGGGATCCGACGCATAGAAATCGTCGTCTGTGAAGGTGATGGGCGACATGGTTCTCCGTGACTTATCCACTGCATGAATGTACCGTAAGGCCCGCACGTGACGTTTCCAGGCGGACAATGAGGACCCTCCTCCCGCGAATCCTCCGGATATCGTGTTGATGTGTCCCCGTAAGGGGCGGTCGTGGCTCCTACTACGACTTCAACTTCGCCGCCTTTCGGACCGTGAGTAGTCTGCTCGACCATCTCTCGATCTTTCATGTCTCTCTTGCCTTCGTGGACTCGTTTGTCGGGGACTCCGCAGTCGCTGTAGTGGTGCCTCAGGACAGTCAATCTTTACATATTTCTTTAGTTGTCCAGCTCGGATCAACTCTTCAATCTTGTCCTTCAGGGTCACGCACTCCTCCGTAGTGTGGCCCATGTTCTTGTGATATAAACAATGTTTGTTGCCATCTACCCCAGGCGATGTGGGTCGTCTCTTTGGTTCCTGGATTAAATCAACGCTCAACTCCTCTTGAAATATTCTTGTCCGAGGGGCGTTTAACAGGGTATACTGCTGAAATCTCGGTCCCTTAGGTGGCTCTCTCTGCTTGAACCCATCGGGCTTCCCAGATTGACCGTCCGACTTCTTCTCTTCGGTCCTATCTCCCTTACTCTCTGGACCCTCCTTCTTATATGACTGCTTCATTTCTTCTACCATTATTTCATCAGTTGCCCTCTCTCGCAGTTCTTCCATGGTTTTAGGAGCTCGTTGGCAAACGCTATCTTTGAAAGGTCCAGGCTTGAGGCAGGCAAAAGGTTGGAGGGCGAGTTTCGGGCTTAAACCCTTTACCCGCCGTACGGTCTTCTAGTAGCGATCCATGAACCCTTTTAAAGTTTCTTCCTTCCCTTGCCTTAAGTTGACCAACTCGATTGAACATGTGTTGAGTGCTACTACTTGCAAACTGACGGTTGAACATGTGTTGTAGTCCTGCAAAGTTCTCGATGGCGTTCGGAGGAAGTGAATTGAACCATTCCAGCGCCTCTCCTTCCAGCGAAAGGGAAAACGCTCGGCACCAGATGGCGTCATTGCCTGTGCGGAATGCCATTGTGTTGGTAAAGGTCTTGATGTGGGCTTCTGGGTCTGTTGTCCTGTCGTATATCTTAAATTGGGGCGGGACGAACTGCTCTGATATGTGGACATCCATGATCGCCTGGACGAACGGAAGTAGGGTGGATGAGCTCTCGGTTTTTACTACCAATTGCTTGTTCATGGTGGCGCTCTCGGCATGGACGAACTTAGCCTTACTCCCTTCGACTTCCGGTTCCGTCGGTTTCCATGTTTCGTCCGGTGTACCGCTACGGTCGGTTTTGTCTTCCAGAGTGGCTTTGTCGTGCTCCCTAGGGTGTTGTTCTCCCTCCTTCTCTCCATCCCCCGATTCCTTCTCTTGGGTGATTCGAGCCGAGCATTCGGTCGTACTACTATGAGTTCCGCTTCGTGGTGTTGTTGCATCTCCTCCATCTTTTGTTGCAACATCCAGATCATCTCTATTGGGTCGTCAGCGCTCATGTTTTTCGTGGTCACCATTGGGTTTATCAAGGAACTCAGACCCACGGTGGGGTCAAAATGATCGGTTATAGGGCTGAGTCACTAAACACCTTCACAATTTGTCCTTCCTCACCGTCTGGTCTGGCTCCTTGGGTCTCTGGTCCGCTAGTCCGGTCGGTGTGTACCTGTTAAAGATACTCCGATGCCAAAGTCAATAATAGAACCGTCCGTTATCTAATACGACAATAACAGTAATAAATGCACAATAATTTCCCCTACCTACCTGTTACCTTTGACTTATATTTATAGTTTTCGAGCATGGGCCTAGGATTAGCGATGTTTTAATCTCGGCCTAATCCTCATCCAGTACCCTTAAACGTGATTTACCTTAATCTCCTTAACATTAATCATTTATGCTTATGAGGCCAGTCGTCCCGACCGGCCAATTTGTCTTCTTTATTGGTCGTCCAGTCATGTCTATAGAGACCGTTCGGTTATATGGTACAGATACTATATTTATAACGAAAAGAATATAAGTAAAGTCTAAAATACAAATAAGAAATAATAAAAAGCTAATTAAAGATAAAAATAAGATATCTATATAAGATATCTAATAATATATCTAACAAGAATAATAAAGGTTTCACAAATTCGTAATTCGTGAGACTCTAACACTATTAGATTCTTTCTTCTACAAAATCATGATATATATACTACAAAAAGAAGGGATTATGGACGGTCATAATTCGTTGGAAACAGCCAAATGTCGTCAACAATTCCCTATTATCGACGGCATAGCGATGGTCATATATCCGTCGATAAATTTATTGTCGGTAACTATTACCGAGGACCTTTGTCCTTTGGTAATTATAGACATCTTATTCCTTTGGTAATTACCGATGGGCAAAAACTCTCGGTGAGTACCGAATGACAAAAGCCTTCGGTAATTACCGAAGGGTAGAGGCTTTGTAGGAGATATTGGTTATAGATATGGCTTGAAATTGATAAACACATTCAGGTCTACCTTTTGTTTATAGAAAGAAACTTTTTTTTTATAAAGAATGAAGTTAATATTGGCAATGTAAGTGACAAAAAAACACAAAGGAGCCTCTTAAGTAGTTAGATGTTGTGATTGTAGAAAAATAAACGTGACATACACTATGATAGTACTCTTCAATTCACTATGGTGATTTTCATTTAACCTTGACAGTCTTTAAATAGGTGAAAATAAAGCCTTGGTCAAAATACAAGTAATAAAAACTAGAAACAAAATATCAACTACCTCAAAATAAAAAGAAATTACTTAATCTATCTCTATCTTATATCAACAAAATAAAATAATACTATACCTAAATAAATGAAAAATCAAAATTATTCATCCTTATTTTTTCTCTATCAAAACAAAATAGATATTACTAAACCCAAACTAATAAAATAAGACTCAAACAAAATTACTATTGATAGGCGTAGCTAAACCTACCCTTTGTATCTATGTTTTCTATGATGAACAAAAGAATGATTTTATAGTTTCTTGCACAACAAATGGCATAACAATTGCTTTATGCTTATTGTGTTTGTGCTTGATATATTTGTTCATTATTTCTTAATGAATCATGTTTTAAAACAAATTGAACATTTCATTATTGGAAGAAATAATCGGTTAAGCAATGTATATAATCTGTTAGATTTCTCCAGATCGCTTGTATGCTTAACAAGGGCAAACAATAGTGTAATAACCGATTACATAAATTGTTTAATCGATTAAAACACATTGTTATGCCAATATATGTTTCATTAGTGTATTGATCTGTTTAGAATGGAAATTGATTTGAAAATTTGCTTAAGTGTTGACATAACCGATTACATAAGTTGCATAATCGGTTAAGTATGTTTCATTTGTCAAAATCAATTTCATTTAAAACCTGAATTGTTTCTAACGATCAAATAAATTTATGGTTGACTTGTGAGAATTATATAATCGATTGTATGTGCTGTATAATCTGTTAAAATCAAAATAGAAACAAACCTGAGAGAATCTATTAAAGCAGAAGGAAAAGCTTAATAGATTACATAAATTCTGTAATCAATTTATTGCATTAAGATTGAGAAAATCCTATAAATAATTGTCTTACGTGCTACTTCAAACCAATTCCATTGCAATCAATTCCATAACTAACTATTTCATTAAGTTTTGATTACGAGAGCGTCCAAGAAGTGTCGTGAAGAATCAATGATCAAATTTGGGTTTTACACATCAAGATTCTATCAAGAAAGTGAACTGAATTGTTCTAATTGTATCGACACTACTGTAGCATACATAGAAGATCAGTTTCAAAATTTACAATTTGTGGATTGCGTTCTTGTATAGGTGTGCTAGGGGAGAAACCCGTGTGTGTTCTCATTGAGAGTTGGTATTGTTCTCAAGGTGTTAAGAGAGTTGTGATTGTTCTTTGTGTAGTAAGAGTGTGAGGGTGTTCACCTCTTGTTTTGCTATAGGGATTATGAGTGCGGTAAAAAGTACATTAAGAGGGGATATCTCTGTATTCTTGTAACTCTATCATTATAGTGGAATCACTTCAACTTAAGTTGTTGAAGGAAGACTGGATGTAGGCTTGGCCGAACCAATATAAATTGACTGTGTTAATCTTTCTCTACCTTTTCTCTTTTATTTTTAATTCATAATTCTTGTGTTATTGATTTCAAGAGAAACCAAATATTTTGCAAAAGCTTTTGAAAAGATAAATTTTTTAAAATAAAACATTAAATATCTAAACCCAGTACATGTTAATAGTTTAAAAATAAAATTGGAATAAGAATTAATTTGGTTGAAAAGGAAGAAAAACATAATAATAATAATAATAGAAATAATAATAAAATAGGTTCCAATATGTATATGATGGTAAACTATTGTTTGTGGGATAAAGACTTTATAATTTGTATGTGTATAGTAAATAAGGGACATAGTTAGCATTTTGTTTGACTATTGTATGTGTATGGTTGACTTTATATGATTGTGACGTCTTAACATCAATATGTGAAGACGTATTGAATGGGTTATGATTTAATATATTTTTTAGGGTGTCGCAACCGGAATGACGGGATGACGATCCAAAGAATAAAATCGGGTTTTGAAAAAGAGATTTTGGAGTCGCCACCATAGTTTATTCTGGAAAACTACGGAAAAACCATAAAACGATAAAGCACGGTCCACGAAAACCAGATTCTGGGTTCGGGAGTCGGTTACGCGTGGGGAAGGTGTTAGCACCCCACAACGCCTGCCCTAAGGCAGTACCTTTAACTAAATGCACGAATATGATGTGATTTTCAAAATGTTTAACTATCCCCTAAAATAAAATTCTAAAATAAACAAAACATATTTTTTTAGTTTTTTGGGCCCGACAAGGATTGACCTTGCTCCTACGTATTCTCATTCAAAATGAGAAATCAGGGTTACGTAGTTCTTTTTGAAAATGTTTGAGAGATTTGTTTGAGAAATTGATTGAAAGATTGTTTGAGAAAATGATTACGGATAAATTTGGATTTTTGGGAAAGTGAACCTGACAAGGGCTAGCCTTGCTCCTACATATCTCCACTTTCGATGGAGAATCAAGGATCACGTAGTTCTGGCTAGCCATTTGTTTGTTGTTTGAAACTGTAGATATTTTTAGTTTTTTTTTTGTAGATTTCTTGTTTTCTGTATTTTTATAAAATAAAGAGAAAAGGTTTTTTAGCACAAGGACGATGCGTGCGATCACACATGTGCCTAAACCTTTAAAATATATTTTTGTAATTTTACTTAAGAAAGGGAAAAGGTTTTTAGCACAAGGACGATGCGTGCGATCACACATGTGCCTAAACCTTCAAAATATATTTTTTGTAATTTTATTTAAGAAAGAGAAAAGGTTTTTAGCACAAGGGCGATGCGTGCGATCACACATGTGCCTAAACCTTCAAAATATATTTTTTGTAATTTTATTTAAGAAAGGGAAAAGGTTTTTAGCACAAGGACAATGCGTGCGATCACACATGTGCCTAAACCTTTTAAAATATATTTTTTGTAATTTTTAGAAAAGAAGAAGAAAAGGTTTTAGCACAAGGACGATGCGTGCGATCACACATGTGCCTAAACCTTTTAAAATATTTTTGTTATTATTTGAGAAGAAGAAAAGGTTTTAGCACAAGGACGATGCGTGCGATCACACATGTGCCTAAACCTTTAAAACATATTTTTGTAAATTTTATTTTTTTATGTGTATATAAGTAAAATTATTATATATATATTTTGAAATAAGTGGATATTTAAAAGAAATAAATAAAGTAGAGTAATAAAATAAAATAAAATGAAATAAGATAAATAAAAAGGCAAATAAATAAATAAATAATAAAATAAAAAAAACAACAAAATGGGGGTGCCAAAGTAAAAATAAAATAAAAAAGGGGTGTCGAACGGTCAGTCGAAAAGCTTGGTTAACGAGCGGTCCGTGGAAGAGAGCGGAGGCTATCGTGCGAACGTTGGGGAGAAGGCTGAGGCTGCCGAACGGTCGGTCGAAAAGTTTGGATAACGAGCGCTCGTTAGGGAGAGGGCTGAGCGAACGGTCGAAAAGGCTTAAGGTTATCGAGCGCTCGTTCGTTTGGATAACGAGCGCTCGTTGGTGAGAAGGTTGAAAGGTCAGTCGAGAAAGCCTTAAGGTTAACGAACGCTCGTTCGTTTGGATAACGAGCGTTCCTTGGTGAGAAGGTTGAATGGTCAGGCGAGAAAGGCTTAAGGTTAACGAGCGCTCGTTCGTTTGGATAACGAGCGTTCGTTGGTGAGAGGGTTGAACGGTCAGTCGAGAAAGGCTTAAGGTTAACGAGCGCTCGTTCGTTTGGATAACGAGCGTTCGTTGGTGAGAAGGTTGAATGGTCAGTCGAGAAAGGCTTAAGGTTAACGAGCGCTCGTTCGTTTGGATAACGAGCGTTCGTTGGTGAGAAGGTTGAATGGTCAGTCGAGAAAGGCTTAAGGTTAACGAGCGCTCGTTCGTTTGGATAACGAGCGTTCGTTGGTGAGAGGGTTGAATGGTCAGTCGAGCGCTCGTTCGTTTGGATAACGAGTGTTCGTTGGTGAGAAGGTTGAATGGTCAGTCGAGAAAGGCTTAAGGTTAACGAGCGCTCGTTCGTTTGGATAACGAGCGCTCGTTGGTGAGAAGGTTGAACGGTCAGTCGAGAAAGGCTTAAGGTTAACGAGCGCTTGTTCGTTTGGATAACGAGCGTTCGTTGGTGAGAAGGTTGAATGGTCAGTCGAGAAAGGCTTAAGGTTAACGAGCGCTCGTTCGTTTGGATAACGAGCGTTCGTTGGTGAGAAGGTTGAATGGTCAGTCGAGAAAGGCTTAAGGTTAACGAGCGCTCGTTCGTTTGGATAACGAGCGTTCATTGGTGAGAGGGTTGAATGGTCAGTCGAACGCTCGTTCGTTTGGATAACGAGCGCTCGTCCGTGTGGATAACGAGCGCTCGCTCGTTTACTTCTGGGCTTGGCCCACCGGGTTAGTTTCTAACCTAGAATTCCCCTAGGGGTTCTGCCTTCCCATTCTCATTCACTCATTCACGCCGCTCCTCTCAAATGAGACCAATGTCTCCTTCTCTCTGACCAAAAGGAGTTGCTCCTCCACGCACTGCAACGTCGACGCCGCTGCCACCACCGAAGTTGGCTGCCGCAAGCCACGAGCCAGGGCGTCGCCGTCAAGGTCGTTGTCGGCGACCACCCCGATCTCTCCCCTTACCGCCGAGACCATCGTCGGCCGTCGCTCCAGCTCGTCCCCTCTTTCTTTGATTGTGTAATGGGTGCCATGTGTGAATGTTATTTTCTGGTTGTCACGGGTGTGTGTGTGTGTATGGTGATGGGAAAACATGATTGAGACTAGGCACCGAGTGGGTTTTGGGTTTGGTTTGTTGGGATTGGCCGTGAGCGTGGGAGTTAGGAAGGAGAGAGGGAGCGTGGTGAAACAGAGAATGAATGGAAGTGGAGATCGGTGTTGAATGGTTGATGGCGATGGTGGATGGTACAGTGGCCAATTCTGGCTTTGATTCAGTGAAGGTAAAGTACGAGCTTGTGTTTGGGTGCTGGAAATTGGTCATTGTTCTTGGTTGGTTGTGGCTTTGTGCAATGCAGGTTGAGGATGATGGTGTTGGAGGTGATCATGTTGACCGAATGGGATGGGTTTCAAGAGCAGAGAAACTGAAATCAGTGGTGGCTGGGGAGGATGATAGATGTAGCGCGTGAGTTGGGATGGATTTGGTTTCTTCCGTTTTGTTGTTGTTTTTTAATGCAGGGGAACTGTGAATAGGTGTATCAAGAAGGATGAAAATGGAGATGGTGATGATTTTGACGGCAGAGATGGAATAGGAATCAAGGAATGAATCAAGCATGTTTCAGGTTAAAGTGGAAGTGTGCTTATGCGTTGGACCAGAGAAAGGAAAACATTCACACCATAATATCATACTCAAACAGAGCGAAATCAAGCATAAAATGCCATACAATGCCGCCAGCTTATATGAACAGGGTGTGAGCAAGGTGTGCTTATTCCAGTATATATGACAGTATGAACCAGTGAAGGAGTTCCTTACCTCTTGGAGCTCCTGTGTTATTGCTTGGTGCGTGAAGCCGGTGATCCCTTCTCCTTCTTCCTAGCCAACCTCTGTCTTTCTTTTGCGGGTGAAAAATCTGGATGCTCCCACTAGGAATCAATGATCCTTTTTCTGAAGGCTCTCTCCCGTTTTTCTTTTTGGTCCCCTGCTCTCCAAATCCCCTTTTTTCTTCTTTTTCTGTTTTTTCAGTCTGCTCCAACCTTGTGCTCAAACCTCTTTGCTGATTTCGTATGCCCAAACCAAATTGTACCAAATACGTACGACGCCCCAACGCTCTGCCACCACCTTGCTCTCTGCAGAAAATCGTTTTTTTCCCTTTTCTGCTCCCCACGTTCCAACCTCCACAGCCAACCTCTCTTTCTTTTTCAAATCTTTTTCTTATATTTTTCCTTTCTTTTTTTTTTAGCCGTATTAAACAAAATATTTAAAATAGGTAAAACTTAACACTAAAATGAAAATAGAATAAAAAATAAAAGCAATAACTAAATAGTAAAATTTTAAAATAAAAATAACGTAAGAAAAATATATATACATATATATGGAGAAAAATAAGATAACATATAAAAATAGATGAAACAAAAATGATGATAATAATAAATAAAACAAAAAAAACAAATAATAATAAATAATAATAAAAAACAAATAAACAAGTAACAATAAATAAATACAAGACAAAAACGAGAGTAAAAATAAAGATACAAAGAAATAAATAATAGATTACAGTAAAGCCAAAAACGATCCGGACGAAATTTGGTATTGACATAGGGTGAAGTCGAGAATATAAGGGTTTTTCTTGTTAGTAGTATATGTATGAGGAGATGGACGTGTCTATTTTGTACCTCATATAAATAATGGCTTTTGGGCTTTCGACCGTGCGATATGGGAAAAAGGCTCTCTTTAGCCTTATGTGTGAAAAAAGAGTGGCATTTGAGTGTTGCACCTTCTTTGTACAGGGAGAATGATATTTTGTCTAGTCTTTGGCTCGTCACTGAGTATAGTCTCATTGATGGTGTATCGTTTTTACTCGTAAGTCCTTCCGAAGTAGGGAAATAGGTTCTTTTAGCCGCGAGGGCGGGACGACTCTAGTGGGTTATTCGGTATAACAGGTGTTTGAGGTTGGGTACAAGAGATAAACCAAGGTCCTTTCATGATGATGTTAGGTTTCATGATGATGATGTGCTCGAGATTGTGTTCATAAAGATGACATTGATGGTATGATCATGATACGGCTTATGAGAATGTTGGTGAGGATCATAATGTGGAAATGATGATGTTAGTAAAGATAGCGTTGTAGATGAATGTTTGTCATTAAGTTGTGCTTATTTTCTATGTATATATTATATTGTTATTGGTTGTGTTAATGGTAGCTTACACATACTTGTTTGTGCTTGTGTTTATGTTGTGTCTTGCGATGATTGTATGACCTTTGAGTTTATAGGAGCAAAGGATATTGCAAATGTACAAGATGTATGATAGAGACGCGAGAGTGGGGGAAAGACTTGGCACATACTTTTCACATAGTTTGGATGACTAACTCAAGAAAAAAACCTCTAAACTAATTAAGCCTTAATACATGTCTAATAAACCTACACTTGACCCAAAATACATTGCATAAATAAATCATATTCAAAAAAGCTTCATGATGATTCAAGATGACCTAAGAAAAAGAGTTTAGGACCATCTTAGTAGAAAACTTTAAATTTTATTAAAAGTGTTTGACCATGAAATATATCATCAAGTGTTTTACTTGCTGTAATAACATCTCATCCAATACACTCCTATATTATAGCTATAAAAATTATTAGTTTAACAAGTTTTATCCGGGTGTTTCTAAGTTTATTATCTTGGATGGGATTGAACAATGTTTTACACATGATGAGGTGGAATGAGATTTTTTATATATGGATTATCTTCTACAATTAATATGATTAATGAATTTTTTTTGTAAGAAATAAGTAGATACCCATTTAATTTTTATTTCCACTCCGAAAAATTCTCTTCACCCTTGTCTCAATAAACCCTAACCATAACACGTAATAGACACGCCAAAGACTCCTTCAAAATGCACCCTCTAACCTTCCTACATTCTCTCTCATTGTCAAACGCCTTCCCCTAATTTCATAAACTTTTCTTTCAACTTTCTTGTTTGTTTTTTATTTTCCATTTTCACTCTTTTTATTTTTATTTTTTATTTTATTTTATTATTATTATTATTATTATTATTTTGTTTTAGTCATTCCTCTCTCCTAATTAACAATCTATCTTTCAACTCGAAAACCAATAATTAATCACCATCCTTCCCATTGTTCCTCCTTATATATCTCTCCCTCGCAAACGCACCTTCTCTCTCTCTGTACAAAACTTTTCGAATCTTTTTGGTTTTGCTCCCTCCGTTCTTCTCCATGGGCAACTGTTGCTCTGGCAACGCTGCCGATGGCCCGGCTGACATGGCCGCCGCAGATGACAAGGGAGAAACCAACCAACAAAGCATTCGTTCAGACAGCAACAATAATAATGGCGTTGATAACCCTGCCACCACCACTACCACCCCACCGACATCGGCGGCGCCACCTACCGTGACGTCACCTCCTTCGAAATCCTCAAAACCGGGCGCCATGGGCCCTGTCTTGGAGAGGCCGATGGAGGACGTGAGAGCAACGTACACCATTGGGAAAGAGCTAGGGAGAGGGCAGTTTGGTGTGACGCATTTGTGCACGGACAAAGTAACCGGTGAACAATTTGCATGCAAAACCATTGCCAAGAGGAAGCTTGTGAGCAAGGAGGATATAGAGGACGTGAGAAGAGAGGTGCAAATCTTGCACCACCTCTCAGGCCAACCTAACATTGTGGAACTTAAAGGTTCCTATGAGGATAAACAATCAGTTCATTTGGTCATGGAGCTTTGTGCTGGTGGTGAACTTTTTGATCGTATCATTGCCAAGGGCCATTACACTGAACGTGCTGCAGCTTCTTTGCTCAGAACCATTGTGCAGATTGTTCACACCTTCCATTCCATGGGTGTCATTCACAGAGATCTTAAGCCTGAAAATTTCCTCTTGCTCAGCAAGGATGAAAATGCACCCCTCAAGGCCACCGATTTTGGTCTTTCCGTTTTCTTCAAAGAAGGTTTATCTTTTCTTCTCTTTCTTCCACTTTTTCTGCTCTTTCTTCCACTTTTTCTGCCTTTATCCCATTCAGTGTCTTCCGTTTCCATGCAAATTGTAACACATTGATTTGTGCTGCACAATTATTAGTGCCCATTTGTTTTAAGTTTTTCAAACATAAATATGTAAAAACATTTGAGAAAGAAAACAGTCTTTGCGTGAGAATCTTGATTCTTCGTATGTCTGTTTTAATGGCATATTTATTCTTTAACAGGAGAACAGTTCAAAGACATTGTGGGAAGTGCATATTACATTGCTCCTGAGGTTTTGAAGAGGAAATATGGGCCAGAAGTTGACATATGGAGTGTTGGTGTCATGCTATACATCCTTCTATGTGGTGTTCCTCCATTTTGGGCAGGTCTATATAATTTTTTTCTTCTCAAACATACCAATTTGTGCAAAACATTATCTAAAAGAAAAAGGAGATACATATTTCTTTTGCCTTGTGATAATTTACTCTAATACTGTATAATATACAGTATTAGGAATTTTTTATAACTGTTTTTAATCTAAAGACTGTAATGGCAAAAAAATCACAGTTTCAAATACTAAATTGTTGATTTAGTGCTCGTTTATTTTTCTAAATCTATGGTGTTTTGAACTGAAAAAGTTAATTGGTTTGACAGAATCGGAACATGGTATATTCAATGCCATCCTAAGAGGCCACGTTGATTTTACAAGCGATCCATGGCCTTCAATTTCACCTTCAGCAAAGGATCTTGTAAGTCACATGTTGAATTCAGATCCCAAAGAAAGATTTACAGCAGCTCAAGTTTTAGGTAAGCATATACTTTTCGCTCTTGTTGCTTCACTTTCAATGCTTTTTCTCTCAAATCGCTTGAATTCATTTAACAGAGATATTTTTGTGTAACAACAGATCATCCATGGATCAAGGAGGATGGAGAAGCACCTGATAAACCACTTGACAATGCTGTACTGAATAGGCTCAAACAGTTCAGAGCAATGAACCAATTCAAGAAAGTTGCTCTAAGGGTACATCTTATTCTGCCCTAATTCTTATGGAGATAATTTATTTTAAGGATTTGACTCGTACAAAATAAACAAAAGTGAAGTAGCTAATTTTAATCATTGATGAGAACATAATAGTTGACATTCTAACACACGCATGTTTTGGTAAATGCTGTAAGTAATTTCAAACATTGATCTGTCATCAAACAGTTGAGATTACTTTTCCTTCATTCTTTAAAGCAAATTGCTAGCTTCACAGGATATTAGTTCTTCTTTTTGTACCTTCAGATACAATTGTTTAGCAATTCTAGCAACAAGTAGAATAATGATTTTGACCTGCATGTTTTTATTAGTCAGCACATTTCTCTTGCTCCACGTTGCATAGTGCAGGAAGAAAGAAAAAATAACATTAAAATTTACAAATGAATAGGTCATTGCTGGGTGTCTATCAGAAGAAGAAATCATGGGGTTGAAGGAAATGTTCAGGGGCATGGACACTGACAACAGTGGAACCATCACAATTGAAGAGCTCAAACAAGGGCTTGCAAAGCAAGGAACAAAGCTTACAGAACAAGAAGTTAAGCAGTTGATGGAAGCTGTAAGTTATTCTTCTCTCCCATTCTGTTCCAGTAGTACACCCAGATCACAATCATTTACACAAATAAAAATTCTCACTCTTGTACAAATTACAGGCTGATGCTGATGGCAATGGAACCATTGATTACGACGAGTTCATCACGGCAACGATGCAGATGAACCGAATGAACAGAGAAGAACATCTTTACACAGCTTTCCAATACTTCGATAAAGATAATAGCGGGTAAGAAGTCCTACTAGATTGAACATGTATACACATGCATACATATATATTCATGTCAACCCTAAGTGAAGTACTTAGTCAAGGTTCTAATGTCATTTTCGTGCCACCAAATTAGGTTCATTACCACTGAAGAACTAGAACAAGCTCTCCGTGAGTTTAACATGCACGATGGCAGGGACATCAAGGAAATCCTTCTAGAAGTTGATGGAGATAATGTAAGTGCTACACGTAATTAACTTCATTATTATAATTAAAAGAAAAAAGAGGATTTAGTTATGAGGAAATTTAACAAAGTTGAGCACTTCCCTTTTCATAATTGTGTGTTAACATGGTTGATGATTATGAGGAAACTGTGATGTTACACAGGATGGGCGAATTAACTATGATGAGTTTGTGGCAATGATGAGAAAAGGAAATACAGAAGCTGCAACGAGGAAGAGACGTCCCATAGTGGAGTGACTCTAAGGGTTGGTCTGTTTCATCCCTGTGGTTTGATTTTTTTGGTGGAGAAGCTGATGGGTGAATGAAAGAATGATATAGAAAGCATTGCATCATAGCCTTGTTGGTTGGGAGGGATAAAGTTGAGGAATGAATGGGACAAGGGTGGAAACAAAAACGCTGAAAGAAACGAGGGAAAGGGGAAGAACTTAAACTAATCTTTGCGAATAGGTTATTATTGGTTGATTAACCATTTTTTTTTACTTTTACTTTTTCCTTACATATCAAGGCTTGTAACATGTCCTGTATTGTATTGCGGCTCGCAAAATTAGGAACCAAAAAAAATGGGTGTTTGATTCTGGATTATCTACTTTTCAATACTAGGCATAAATAGTTTGTGCTAGGTTTCATATAGTTTATTGAATTTTATATATATTGTTATGGGTAAAAAATAATAAATCCTGCAATGAAACACTATAAAGGTTGAAAACTGCTTATGTATTATACTAAGTAGGAATTTCTTATAATGATAAAGAAGACTATCAAAGTCACATACATAGAGAAAGGAAAGGTAATAAGAAATTTTCCATTATGGGCCTAACAAAACAGAAAAAAAATATTTGAAGTAAATTCTCCTCCTACCTCTCCATAATAAAATGGTTGTATTGAACCTTTCCCACACATAATCCTTGAGATGTGGATTGCGTGTTTTGATTCTTCTGCATTTTTTCTCATTTGTCCTTTATGTATTTCTACTTGTTACAATGCCTCCTTAATTTTTGAACATAAAAGAAATAATTATCATTAGAACTTCATGGTCAACCTAAGTCTATACAGACCAAAGTTCGAACTGAGTTTGAATCGAGTTGACTTGGATCAAAGTTTGAGTCAAGTAGGGTGAGAACAAATGTCGAATAGACTCAGTCAAGATGAACTCAGCCAAGATGAAGGTCAAGATGAAATAGTTAAACCAAATGTCATGATGGGTTAGTATGAGTCGAAGATCAAGATGACCTGGGTCGAATGTCAAGATGAGTTGGCTAGGTTGATGCTTGAGATGGAATGATCTAAATCGAAGGTCGACTGGAGCTAAAGGTCGGCCTAGTTTGAAGGTCGATAAAGGTTGGTCTAAAATGAAGGTTGAGAACAAGTGCTTCCGTCAAAGGTCAAGACTGGTTGGTTTGAGTCGAAAGTTGAGATATGTTGACTCAAGTTGAAGGTCTAAAAGGGCGGGCTGAGGTAGGAGGTCAAGATAGGTTGACCTAGTTTAGAAGTCCAAACGCGTCGTTTGGAGTCAAATTTTGAGACAGGTTCACTCGAGCAAAGGATAAGATAGGTCATCCTGAATCAAAAGTTGAGACAATCCCGCCCAAGGCAAAAGGTCGATACAAGTTGGTCCCAACCGAAGGTCAAGAATGATTGTCTTGGGTCGAAGGCTAAGACATGTTGGATTGAGTATAATGTCGAGACAAGCATGCCCAAGCTTAAAGTCGAGACAAGCTGACTCGAGCCAATGATCGAGATAGACCAACTCAGGTTGAAGGTCAAGAGGGGTCGACTTAGGTCGAAGGTCAAGACATACCAACGCAAGCAGAAGGTTGATGATATGATCTTTAGAAGTCTTTTAAATTTTCTTGTAATTTATATCTTTTAATTATATAGGAAATAATTATCCATTTAATTGTATTATATGCATATTAGTGGGGGAAAAGTTAGTTAATGAAAATTAATGTTAAATGTAGATGGTATTATTTAATTTATCCTATAAAAGATCACTAGTGCAAAAGAGGTATATAAGATTAGTTCTTGAGTGCATATTAGATCAGTTTTGTAATAAATCTAATATACGTTGATGTAATATGTCAAGGACATATTAGATCAATTGTGCAACCGATCTAATTTATATGCATATTAGGTCGGCTTTGAAATAACCGATCTAATATATACCTTTAACTAAAAAAAAACAAGCATCGCAATCTAATTGGAAGCCTGAGGTATTTGACAAACATGAGACCGAATTTGATGTTGAGTGTTGATATCACTATATAGAAGGCGTTGAAATGAATTTTGAGGTACGTGAGAGGAACATTATCATTTGAGTTGTTTTACATTAAGACTAATGATTATCGACTTAGCGGGTACTCGGACAGTGATTGGTACGAAGACATTGATGAGAAAAAGAGTATGAAGGATTGTGTTTTTTTCATGGAAAACACGACATTCACTAGCTTTCAAAGAAACAACCGATAGCGAAACTGTCAACCTATGAGACTGAGTATGTTGCAGCATCTTAGAGTGTGCATCATGTTGTTCGGATCACAAATCTACTGATCATGAGCACACTAGAGATGAAACAAGAAGAGAATATTGTGATTTGAATGGACAACAAGCCGGCCGTTGAGCTAGGAACAAACCTAGTCAATCATGAAAGAGCAAACTTGTCTGGTTTCATTTTATCAGAGAAAAAAATAAAGGAAGAAAGTATGGAGTGAGAACATGTGGGAACTTAAGAGCAAATATCTCACATGTTCACAAAGTCACTCCCTACGATATTATTCCATTAATGGAACATGTGGAAACTAGAGAGCAAATGTTTCACATGTTCACAAAGTCACTCTTTACGATATTATTCCATTAATAGAAAAATTTGATCGAGATGAATGAAGGAAAAATTTAAGTTAAGGGGGGATTTTGTTATAATAAACTTAATTTTAGGATTTATTAGACAATGAGCGTGAGGGGTAGTGTTTAATGTATTAAAAGAGCAAGAGTCACCAAATTAGTATGTTATGTTTTTATAATTGTGATTATTATAGTGTTGTGTTTTGTAATAATTATAGACCTTATTGATAGAAGATTAAAGACCAAATGTTTATTAATGTTCATGTTAAATGAAAACAAACATAAGCAAATTCAGATAATTTTAAATGAATGTAATTTTTCAGCAGTAACTTCATATAACCTCTTATTTTGTAACTTTATGAAATGGCTAGCAGAAAAATATAAGTACATATATAAAGAGAGTAATGTTTTTGCATATATGGAGGATATCATACATACTGATTCTCAAGCCCTAAGTAACTTTATATAACATTTGTATGTTTACTAAATGGTCCAAGAGCTTAAATATAAATACATATATAAAGAGAGACATCTTATGGGGGGTATCAAACATAAGCATCTAAGAGCAAAGGAGGGCTAATGATGGCTGAGAGAGGCACTGCCTTTTGCAAAGTGAGTCCAAAGGCCTCATCCATGCTTAACTCTTCACCATTTGGTAACTTCCAGTCAAAAGAATGCACCAAAGTTCCCAAAATGTACTGAATCACCACAATAGCCATTTTATAGCCTGCACAAATCCTCCTTCCAGCTCCAAAGGGAATCAACTCAAAATGAACTCCAGTAGGATCAACTTTTGCACTCTTCCCTTTGAGAAACCTCTCTGGAACTTTAATGGATTTGACAACACATTGGGGTCTCTCCCTATTGCTCATATGTTCACATTCAGCCTTGTGTTGTTGGGGATGTAGTACCCATTAACATTGCATGCTTCAGTGGCCACCCTAGGAACACTGAGGGGTGTAGATGGGTGCATATACGTCTCCTTGCAGATTGCTTCAAGGTATGGTAATTTTGGTAGGTCAGATTCAACAAGGACTCTTTGTCTTCCTATTACTTCATCCATCTCTCTTTGTGCCCTAATCAAAATATTAGGGTTTTTTAACATTTCAGCTAGTGCCCATTTTATGATGCTAGTTGATGTGTCTGTGCCTGCTGTGAACAGATTCTTCACGCCTAAACATACATTTTATGATTAGAACAGAAAAAACAAAGTCACAGCTAATATGACAAACAAAATCTTGATGTACATTTATGCTAAGGTTAATTCAAATCAATATCTTGCCAATCCAACATTTTCAATAAAAAATATTTTTAGACACAATTGCTTAATAACACATCATTCGAAACAACCACACACCATAAACAGTGAATCATCTCATTCAAAAACTATTAAAATAGAATATAATTATGTATTATAAGTGTTATATATAATAAATAATTTAATTTTCAGATATTCTAAATATTATATATAATCAATTATTTTGTTTTTTTATATTCAATTTGTTAATATATTTTGCTGTTATATAATTATTAACTTTTTAAATAATACAATTTTTTTATCAGTAAAAACAAATTAAATTAATGAGGTAATAGGGTTACCTCAACCCATATACATAATATATATATATATATATATATATATATATATATATATATATATATATATATATATATATATATATATATATATATATATATATATATAAATTACAGGAGACTCGTCTTCCTTAATTCTAATGTGCACAAATATTACATCCCATGTAGCAAATGAAGAAGTTAAAAAGATTATGTGTCCATACATACAAAAGCAATTCTAAATCCTAAAGGAAAAAGACAGAGAGTAGAACATCCAAAATCTCAATTCACTTTTTATCTAATACTGATAATAATTTCATTCAAATTTGTTTTCCAAGGAAGAAGTATTAATTGGTAGAGACTTTTTTCAATTATTTTCATTCAAACTTTTTAAATAATACATCTTCATTCAATTATTTTTTTTCTTAATATAATATCAGAAATTTGATTACATAAATTCTCATTTTGAATATATATTAATCATTTACACTATCTTTTTGTAATCCATTTGTAATCTCGATAATGCATGTCAAATATGTTATCATTGATTATTTTTATCAAGAAAATACATATTAATAAGAATATAATAAGGTAACCAAACTCATATTTGTATACATATAAACTATATAGGTAAAAAGGAAAACCAAAAGACAAAACGCTAAATAATGATTTTCAAAATTCACATCCTTACATATAATCATTGAGATTCATGAAAAAATGAGAGGAGAAAATTGTGTTTAAATAGAATGAGTATATTTATTGTTGATTTCTTATGTTATTCATGATTTTCATATATATATATATATATTTTCATATATATATATATATATATGGAGAGTGGTTGATGTTCCTATTCAACTCAATAGTTTCATATTGTTCAAAAGTTGAGATCTAAAATATTTTAAATACTTCTTTCTACTCTTTGAGATACTTTTTAAGAATAAAATCGTAACAAAGTTTGAGGTTCAACAAAAAGACCCACGGGAAGATATTCGTGGGTATTTAAAAAAATTATATTTTATAAAATTTTAAAATATAATATATATTAATTAAATATAAATTAAAATTTAATTTTAATTAAATTTAACTTAATAAAATATAAATTAAATTTTTATTTTAAAATTTTGGCAAATAATGAATATTTCTGGATGTAAATATCTACACATAATAAATATTCACATATACCAATTATCCATAACAGATTTTATTCATAAATATCCGCAAAAAGTATCTTTGCCTTTCGTAGTTGCCACCAAAGATTAATTATAGTAAAGTTTATAAAAGTGATAAAGATGAAATATTTTGTCTCCAAAAAAATTATAAATTAACTAGAATTTTTTTTAAAGTTAATTATATAAAAAGTTAAACAACAGATAGTTTCAATTATTTTTTAATTTAATTAATGGCTTTTGTTATAATTTAATGTATACATATTAGTAATTATTCATTTTAGTAATAAACTTTGCAAGGTTTGAAAAGAGATTTAAACTTTAATCAATAAACTTTTACTTTTTCATAGGTAATTATAGAGCTCTCAAAACGGATAATTCGGCTGGACCCGGCCCGGCTCACCACGGGTTGGTCACGTAGTGAGTCAACCCAACTCGGCTCATTTATTAGTGAGCTGAAAAAATTTGAACTCGGCACAACCCACCACGGGTTGACTCACTGACTCATTTAATTATAAGTTTTTCTTTTAAAATAAAAAAATTACAATTTTTTTAATTCAAATATAAATAAACGTTACGTTAAACTCCAAAGACAATTCGAAATAAATAACAAAGTATCATACAATCCAAATGTAATCCTAAAACATGTACAAAATGCGAATAGATAACTTTTTAATATTGATAATTTTTGTGTCACTTTTTCATTTATAATATTAGAGTCTTGAATAGATAAATTTATAATAGTTTTATCTCTTGAAACATTTTTTTCTTTATCATCATCTACAATATAATAAAGAAAATGTTAACTAATAATATTAAGACATAAAATAATAAATAATTAAATTAAATTAGGTGGGTTGGTGAGCCAACCTGGCTTACCACAGGTTCAAGCCGACGAGTCGTGTTCTAAGTGAGTCGGGTTGAAAACTAACTGGCATAAAAAATTACATTTTTTTCAAACCTAACTCGGCTTAAACCGATAGTGAGCCAAGTTGGCTCGTGGGTTACAACCCATTTTGACAACACTAGTAATTAAGAAAGGAAAAGTTGATGTTGGAAAAGAAAGAGAGATGTACCTAATAGAACCTTGATGTTGGAGAAACTCATTCTCTCTTGAGAAGGATCTTTCTTGATTTTTCATCACAATATCAAGAAAATTCGGCTTCCCTGTACATTCATGAGAAGATTTCATATGCTCCTCAATAATCTTGCTAAAAAACACATCAAACCTCTTATGTAACCTTTTCATCTTTCCCACCACACCTTGCAAATCCATCCAAGCAATGCAAGATACAAAATCACCAATGTTCACACCAAAAATTGTCATGAACTCCACAACCATATCCTTAAACTCCTTAGACTCCAATCCTTTGTTTGAAAATATTCTCTAGCTAATTACAACTTGGCTCACCATATTAGTGATTGCACAACTCTATAAATCACTCACCACTACTAATTCCCCTTCTTTGGCACACTCATACATGGCTTTTAGAATGTGTTTCACCTCACTTGCTCTCACATGTGCATAATCATTAAGAGCCCTCAGCATGTGTTGGTTGGCTAGCTTCCTAAGGAGCTTCCATTTAGGTCGATAGTTTGCAAAAACTAGGTCTTGTGCATTGTAACCCAAGTGGGTTGCCCCAGCAATACTGGGCCTGTTTAGGAAATTATAGTCCAAGGCCTTAAGGAATGTTTGGGTTGCATCCGGGCTTGAGGCTACCACAGTGTCACAAGTTCCCATTTTGACGAGAGAGTTTCTCCCTCCACCACCCCAACAACTCACTACACCTCCTCAAAAATATTTTAATTACAAAACTACCCATTTTACTTTAACCTTTCACTTTTTTTACCTTTTTACTTTTTTATCAAAACCCTAAATCCCTACCTCATTATGTTGTGTGCTGCATGTTTGGTCGTTGCCTTGTGTGTTTTCTATGTTTGGCCGTTGTGCGTTTTCTGTGTGCGCAAAGGAAGAAGATAACCAGCCAGGCCTTAACAGATGTGGCATATCCGTTTGGCCTTGAACGGATGTCGATATCCGTCTATGGATGTTGACATCCGTTTAAGACTCTATACCCACATCTGTTATAGTGATAGGCTTATATATTCAAAAGACCTATGAAGAACGCAAACCACCTTCAACGACCAGACGAAGCTCTCCCACTCCTGCACCTTCTTTTTCTTGCATGACTCCAAAGCTTTTTTGCTACATCCTCTAATCACTGGAGAACTTTCTTGCACCGCAACGATTCAATGCTATCTCCAACCAAACACACCACAATATCCCCATGCTACACCACCACAGTTTCAACAAACAAAAATTAGAGGGAGAAAAAAGTTCCAAAGGAATTTCATTCAACAGAACCTGTTATGGAAGTGCATTAATGCTGCCCTTTCTCCTCATCCCGTTCTCTCCCAGCGGGATGGGCACCCGCCCAGAACCTGTTCGATGGAAAGGCTCGTGAAGGGAAGGTCCGTGGTGGTGGAGGCAATTAGTGGAAGAACTGATACTGCCTCGGTTCTTTAGAACCGAGTCAAATCGTAGATACTGCTTCGGTTAAAGAGAACCGAGGCGCAAATCCTTCTGACCTTCTACCTCGTCTGTTTATGCCTCGGTTTCCAAACCGATGTCTATGACCGAAAATAACCGATGTATATTCCTTTAACTGTATAGTGATTGATATAGTGGTGGAACCATTAACGAAAGTGGTTGGTTGTTCGGTAAAAAAATAAAAACAGAAATTAAATATTATTAAGGACAAAAAAGGAATGAGGAAGTGAAAGGAGTAACGCGTGGTGGTGGAGGCAGCAACTCTCTTTTGACGAACATGACAGCTCCTTATTTCTTGGCCATGTGAGTGTGACATGAGGCATGCTGTCCAAAAGTGGTAGAACACCAAGAATTGGCCATCCTCTTGGGCCTGGTGGTAGATGCACAGAATTTCTGACCATTGATCTAATGAAAAAGTGTGATACCAAGATGAGAACCCCAACACCAAGTTCTGAGAAAGAATGCATGAAAAGTCATCTTGTTTTCAATTGAAGATGGCAATAAGGTGGTGCAATTGAGTAATTTACATATATATTGTTGGAAATTTTTACAAGTTTTGAAAATATGAGATATGACAGATATTTTGTATAGATGAATTTATAATTTTATTCTATTCATAATAGAATATTAAATATCAAATATTTATCTAAATGTTAAATTTTTAAATCTGAATAACAATTAATTTCAGTGGAAGTAGGTGGTTTTACATCACAATTTGACAAGTTAGGAATGGTGTCAATGATCTCGTTTTGATTTCAGGGGCAAACGTGTTAGGAGCTTAGGTTAGTGCACATGCCCTACTTCGAGTGCAGTGAAAGAAAAATAGGATTTATAAGAAAAACAACATTAGAGGTCCATTGTTTCCTTGTCGTCTTCTTAGATTCATACATGGCAGAAATTTGGTAAATCTTGCACGATAAAGGATTTTACAACAAAAAAAGCTTTCCTCATGTATGAAAGCTACTTGCATATCCTCAATAATCAACACATGATTCAGCTATTGGAATTGGACAAGATTCTTCATTTTCCAATAGTCAAACATAGGTGTAGAGAACTCTTCTGTATCCTCATAAATCCAAAGTCTACTCCTCGTACGAGTAACAGCAACATATAGTTGTTTCAGTTCTGAGCAGAAAACACTGTGATTTGAATCTTGATCAAAACATCCTCGAGAGTAGGCTTGTATTTGCTGTTCTTTCATATAGTCATATATCACCCTCCATCTCCCTTGCAGAGGTGAAGAGGAAAAGAAGTTGTACAGCAACACATCCTGACATAACAAGAAAGAAACCGTTAGAAAAACTGATGAACTAACTCGAAGACCGACCAACCAAGTTCTATGGTGACACCAACCTCAAATTCAAGACCCTTGCACTCTAAAACGGTTAAAACAAGAGCTTCTTTTCCAGCAACTCGAAGCACTTCTTTTCGTGCTAAATTATCTCTTACCAAAACTACTCTCTCGCCTCTACTTCGTCCAAAAGCTTTCAGAAGTGAATCTGCATCATTTCTTGATCGAATCACAAGTGGGATTTTCCCTTCTATCAAACCAGTCTCTTCTTTCAACAAGTCTATAGAATGAGGAAAGAAATGATGAAGAAGTTCAATGATACTTTGTGACAACTGCAAAACCTCAGCATTGGTGCAAAAGTTCTGACTCAGTACAAAAATATCTGAAATGCATCCTTTCCCCTTTCTTTTGTCATGATTCCAGCTCTCGGATTCTAAAACAAACTTTTTGAAAAATATGGATCTTACATCTTTAAATCTGAAATCAATTCCCCTCCCCACAGTCTGTGCTGTATCTCCACAGAAAACAAAACCTTCTTCTACATTCCTGCAAATATATCTAAATAAACCAATCTGAGCCATTGTCAGATCTTGCACCTCATCTATGTACACAAAATTCATTTTATCACCCTTGTATCTCTCAGCCCTCAGTCTACTGTGAAGATCAATCACTAAATCACCCAAATCAAAATCACCATTTTTCATCTTCATCGTTTCATAGTCTTGAAATATATCGTATATCATAATTCTTGTCTCTGTGCTCAGACCTGAAGTTCGGTTTTCAGATACATCACAGTATTCCTCCCTGCTTAACTTACCATGCTCGATCGTTCCTGTACCACCTTTTATGTGTGACATTATTTCAGTAAACACTATATAAGAATCCAGTTTTTTACGTAGCTGGACTTTGAAGTGCGGCCAATACAATGACTCAAACCTTTCATAATTCACTTCCTTCATCATTAGGGTTTCCAATGCATCCAACCTTGAATCAAGGTTCGCATTATAAAATCTATCAAAATAAGAATTTCCCAATGTCCCATCTAGCATGAACATAAATTTACGAAATGTTATCACAAGCGGATATAAATCATAGGAAAGACCATCAAAGGAATCTGGGATATTCTCAAACTGTTTTGCACTACTTTCAGCTACGGGGCCAACTTCCCTTAAGGACCTGTGTGGTGCATCAAAAATCAAACTTTAGTAGCCATAATAAAACAATAATAGGGCTGCTTAATTCAGTTCAATGAAAGTATCTGAGGACCAATAAAATACCTTCTGAAACTTATCTTTCCTAGATATAAAATCAAATAGATTACATGGATTACGATGTTTACCACATAAAAAAACATTACAAAAAACTTATATGGTCTATGGTCAGGTAAATAGCATTTCCCTGCAGATCATACAGCATACATCAAAACTCTTTTGTATACGAAACTCGTGAGAATACTTAATAATTTTTTATTTTAGTTGAAATTTAAAAAAATCATAACTTTACATGTAATCTATAATCTGATAAAAGAATCTATACCTAGAAGCCTTTATTGTAATTTTATACCAATATAAATAAAGTAAAAAACAATTGGTTGTCAAAGGATATAGTATTATGAAAGAATGTACATACCTTTTCAAAAGGGAAACATGATGTTGGACCTTCTGGCATAGTCCAGCACTCAACGTTACAAATAGCTGTCTTAAGACTGGTCTCTCAGTCTCAGTAGCAATATCCTTGGACTGTTCCTGATTTGCATTAATTCCAGATCCGTACCACTGTTGAACTCCCTTACGGTGCAATATCTCATTTTGAATAAGCTTAGTAATCAGAACAGTGGTTTTTCCTGTACCACTACGACCGAGTACAAATGTACTCTTTGAGAAGCGAATGATGTTTCGCTGCTCATCAGTTACCTCGTATGGAAGATCCGCTTGTAAACTATCTTTGCCATGAAGCATATAATCTCTCGAGAAGGAACAGTACTTCATCAACAACGTACACTCTTCATGCTCAGCCCTTGATTTGTCAGCTTCACTTGTATCATTTGCGTCTCCATCATTTACATTATTATGAACATTCTCAAACTTTTGGATATTGGCTGAAAGTGGCCAATTCAATGGAAACTCCATGTCCCTGTTCACAAGGAGAAAAGACCATTTTCCTTATCAGTTAATGCAATAAGAGCTTAAATGTTTTTACATTAATTAATGCAATTGAAAGCACTCACCGAAGGTTATTTGTTCCTTTCTTTTTGCACATCCTGATATATTCATCGGTGTATCTTTTGAACAAATTGTCAAGGCGTTTAGCCAACTGTTGGATATCCTCTAAAGGCAATATGTTCCATATCTTCAAAACCTGAATATACCTTGAACCTTTGACTATTTCTATTGAACAAATAACATAGTTAGTTTCAACCTTAAACTTTTTCAAAATATGAGTTGAATTCTCACAATACAAATCCACATTATTCCATTTCGGCCTCCATCCACTGGAAAGCCTTTCAATAAGGTTGATAACCTTATTCTTGCTCGCTTCAAACTTTAGCCGTTTGAATGACCTCCGGAATTTGTCAGTAAAATCAACCTGCAGTATACGTACATTGGCAGCAATGTTAAGAATAGATCCAGCACATACGGAGAGAATCAATGATTTATTTCAACTATACTTACTTTTAATGAGTTATCAAATATCAAACATCGATTACTTCAGGAAATGCTAGATGTTGTGCATTCAAATATTATTAAGGAAATAAACATTGAAAAAGTTGCTAACAACTCATTACCGATGCAACCCAAGAAGAAAAAAGTGAGAACTGTCAAAGTATCAATGAACAATAGAAATTAATAAAAAAACAAGTATAAAAATTAAGTCCAAGACTGTATACCTTCCACAATTTATTTTTGAAGAGGACACTATTTGTATCAAGCAAATCATCAAACTGATCTGCCTCTTTCTTGGAATCCAATATAGCTGTCGCCATTTCCTCGTCTTGTTCTGCATTAAAGAAACAATTACGTTTCTTGGCATCAAGCACAATAGCATTCCAAACGTTTTCATTCTTTGTAATGGCCCATTCATTCCCCAAAATCCATAAGCAGTGCCTGCAAGATATGAAACCAAATGCAGTTTTTCAGTTAATATGGTAGCCTGAAAAACAAATAAGACTGCAATAAATAGAAAAGTTAAGAGCAAAAGATGTACCTAGCTCTTGTAAGAGCAACATTAGTCCTCTGCGGAGAGGAAATGAACTCAAGAGATGATCTACTGCTTGTTCTTACAGTTGATAACATAATAATATCCTTCTCCCCTCCTTGAAAACCATCAACAGACATCACCACGACATTAAATCCATCATCACTTTCATAAATCTTTCCGAGTTTCTCCTGAATTGCAGCAACTTGGCCAGCATAGGGAGTCACAATACCAATGCTTAATTCATGGTTTGAGGTCAACCATGCTGCATCAAAGAAAAGGTAGCCCTTTATTCAAATTCAGACATCATGGATTGTAAAGGCACTACCTTTCTGTTTTCTGTTTCTGTTTACTTGAATTAGTGAAGATACAAGTGAAAATAATAAAGTGAATCTTTTCAGACTTAGGTGAATCAAATTATTAACTTCAGGTAATACTGCCAGGACAAGTAGAATTTTTGTAGATAGAGACCTTTAATCAAATATAACGATAAACCATATAAATCATTTTATTTAGAACTGAACTTCTTTCAAGTAAAGAAATGCAGACTAAATATATCAGTTCTTCTGAAAGGTCATGTTGTTGCATTGCCATCTAAGGTGTGGCACCAAAGACAGAAAGAATAATAAGAAAGTAAGAAAAAACTTAGAAATTACTGCTGAAGATATTAATAGAAGAACAAACCTTTGTGCAGATTTTTCAGTATTGTCATCACAACTGCGACCTCTGCTAAATTTTTGTGGCTCCTTCCTTCATCATCAAACTGTTCTTTGCCTCCAACTACATTTATAAAAGAATAAGGACCAAACATTGGCCCTGGGAGATATTTCTTCCCAAAGTCATATCTTCCCACATTTGGTGCATCCTGGATTTTGTTGGAATAGAAATAAGAAATTGGGAAAGAACTTATTTGTGGGTGCATCCTATGCTGCACCTTAAGGAGAGACTTTGGGTAACCTAATGAACTCAATCTTTCAAATAAGCTCCTCCCAAAACCAGCTTCCTTAGAAACCTTGTACACAAAAATTAAGCACAAATGAAATTAGAAATAAATGAACACTTGGGAGGAAGAATTCTGTGATAGAAAAAATAATACATGTTTGATAGTGATTACATACATTACTTCTAACCATTGACTGAAGTTGAAGCTCATCGCCAGCAAGAATGACATGTTTTATGCCTGGAAGTAAAAGAGGTATTATTGATTCACACTCTTTTAGCTGTGCAGCCTCATCTATCACCAAAATGTCAAATGGCTTCATGGTTAAAGAGCGCAACTTATGAGAACCAGAAGCTGTGCAAAATATCAACGACGATGTTTGGAAACAAAACTGTCTGATTGATTCATATTTATAAGATTTTATCAGTATGAACTCATCAATTGAATCTACCACAGTCATTAAAGCATTGAGACATTCAATTCGCTTCATGTACAGCTTGTATGCTGCACCATCAAATGACCAAGAATCCATCTCTGGTAAATTTTTGTAAGTAAATAGCTTTTCCAATTCTTTAGAAGGCAAATTACTTTGAAACAAGTAGCCCTGAAATGATTCAAGTGCCTCACTTAAACATACTAATTTCCGAATGTTATGTTTCAACAAACTCCTCCCCACATGCGTACACAAGATAGAAATGCAAGATTCTAGTATCCCTTTTGCTGACTGGAACCTTTCTCTAAGAAACTCTAGAAATGATTTGAGGTTTCTCTTATTGTTTAACTCGATCTCAACAAATAAACGATAATCAGAAACACAATATTCAAGAAGATCAATCATTGATTTAATGCAAGATCTAAATCCAGTAGCAGTAGGGAACAAGGCTTTTGTCAGCTCTTGTACTCGATGATCCAAATATATATCCTCAACATCGTCTCCAATTTTCAGCTTGCCCTTGTTTCCAAGCAATAGCACTTCACTCATGGAACAGAACAAATCACCAGATTCCTTACTATGTGCCTCTTTCATTATATTTACTACACGCGTAGCAACTTCTTTGATGGCTACATTGGTGGAAGCACAAACAAGTACTCTATACTTCATTTTGAACAGAGCAAAAAGCAATGTGGCCAAAGTTCTTGTTTTTCCTGTGCCAGGAGGACCCCATATAAGTTTCGCGGCTGTTTTGTGATTGCAGCCGAGGCCAGAAAGACATGAAGAAATTGCCTCCTTTTGTGATATATTAAGCTCTGATAATAACACTTGGTATGATCTGTCATCACCTAAAGCATTGGCCTGTGAGCTACAATTACTACATTCCTCGTCCTGTTTTGCATCATCCATTCATCAGTTCTAGCACTAATTTCAAAATCAACAATCTTGAACATAACTACATTATTAGAATTGGAGAATAAACTCATGTTGTTGGTGTGGTTAGTCAGTCTGATCTAAAAATCTTCAGAAAATAATAGCAGAAAATAATAGTGTGTTCTGTTTTGTAACAACAAAATAGCAGAAAATATGCTTTCACCAAATCATGGATGCTAGCACCAGTCTACCATTTTACACTGAATGAGATTTTAAGAAACTGAATTAAGGATATTATTGCGAGTTTCAGATAAGACCAAAAATTTTAAGGCTATAAACCTCATCTTTAAAACTAGTTCTGTAAAATTAAGTTACTCTTAAAATTTAATAACACTGTATAAAATTCAGATATCTAAACATTTGGCAACGATTATTGAAATTTTATTCACTTTTTGTCCATAAAAGCTATACTGCCTTTCATGATGAATAAAAATATTATTCTTAATAAATGAATACTAACATAAATAGACTTCATATTTTTAAGAATAAAAACAAATTGAAAGCAAAAAATTAAAATTCTTACCTCCTTGGTGCATAAGATCTGCTTGAGTATCTCAAAATTACCAGGCATATGAAGGGCAGCCCAAATTCTTTTATTAGGGATCATATTTGTCAGAAAAATGAGAAATAGAGGTTTGTTCCTCCAATTTGTAGGGTCAAATTCTTTTGATGCCTCAACTTTTAACATGAAATCGTCATCATTCCCGTCTTCAGTTGTCCTTACAGACACAAAACTCCACATCCTTCCATTCCTTTGGAGGTCTTTTATAGCTTCTGGTCTGTAATCAGATAGTATTAAAAAATCACCAGGAAATGTTTTGTATGGTTCTCCAGAATGAGTAAACCTATTTTTCCAGCAATTAATTGTCAACTTATACAAATTATTGTGAGCTGATTTTGCTTCTTTTAGACCAATAACTTCTGCATAAGGAGCTTGGTGTATCATCTCCATACTTGAGCATAGTTGTGCTCGAGTTTCTTCCAACAAAGGGTACGTATAAGATCCAAAGTAATGATCTGTGGACTGAAACGTTTGTGCAATCTTCTCTACCTGAAAACCAAAGGACAATTAAAATCAAGCCATGCATAAATTGAAGAGCCATGCAAAGACATTTATTTGATCAGATGAAAAAGTCACACCAACTAAAAAGAACAACATGTCAGGCCTCTGGTGAGTGTGTGTCAAAATAAGCATTAAAATACTTGACGTAAGGTAACGCTACACCAAGAAAAACAAGTTGAATGATTCTGAACATGAGATAGAACAGAATGCAGAAAGAGTGACACCACTGACCTTGTTCCTGTAAAGATCTTCATCTAAGATGTTTTCAATGGACCAAGAAAAAATCAAATTAGTGAAGCCATAATCATCATTGTCCTTCTTCTTACGTGAAGGATCACCTTGCATCATCCCTTGTGAGTTCACCTTCTTTGACAAAAAATAATCACCAGAACCTTGCATGATGAAAAGTGATAGTTTTTGAAAGTTTAACTTCTCTTATAACTGCTAGAGGAAAATATCTGAGATAGTTTTTAGCGTAAGCGAAAGGTCTTTGGCTTTGTCTACACTCTTCTTGGCTATAATCTTCTTGAAACACACCATGTCTCTTCATATAACCAACCTCTCGACTCTTAGTTTTATGTCAGACATTTTTTCTTCAGTAAAAGTAATCTGAGGGAACAACTGTTAAACTTCCTTAACTTTTAAATGACAAGGAAAACAATTTTCAGTCCTTTATAATCGAAGCTATTTAGCCTGT